>NC_052157.1:56156514-56437578 GCF_902713615.1 Scyliorhinus canicula
TTGACCCTCTGAACGTAGGCAAGCAGCTCCCTCAGTACTGACTCATCCTGCCAAGTGCAGACATCTCCCGTCAGTATTGACCCTCTGACAGTGAACGCAGTCCCCTCCAGTACTGACCTCTGACAGTGCAGCACTCCCTCAGTACTGGACTCATCTGACAGTGCAGCACACACCCTCAGTACGAATCCTCTGACAGTGCAGCACTCCCTCAGTAACTGACCTTCTGACAGTGCAGCACTCCCTCATGTACTGACCCTCTGACACGTGCAGGCTACTCCCTCAGTAGCTGACCTCATCTGGACAAGTGCAAGCATCACCCTCATACTGACCCTCTGACAGTGCAGCACTCCCTCAGTACTGACCCTCTGACAGTGCAGCACTCCCTCAGTACTGACCCTCTGACAGTGCAGCACTCCCTCAGTACTGACCCTCTGACAGTGCAGCACTCCCTCAGTACTGATCATCTGACAGTGCAGCACTCCCTCAGTACTGACCCTCTGACAGTGCAGCACTCCCTCAGTACTGACCCTCTGACAGTGCAGCACTCCCTCAGTACTGACCCTCTGACAGTGCAGCACTCCCTCAGTACTGACCCTCTGACAGTGCAGCACTCCCTCAGTACTGACCCTCTGACAGTGCAGCACTCCCTCAGTACTGACCCTCTGACAGTGCAGCACTCCCTCAGTACTGACCCTCTGACAGTGCAGCACTCCCTCAGTACTGACCCTCTGACAGTGCAGCACTCCCTCAGTACTGACCCTCTGACAGTGCAGCACTCCCTCAGTACTGACCCTCTGACAGTGCAGCACTCCCTCAGTACTGACCCTCTGACAGTGCAGCACTCCCTCAGTACTGATCATCTGACAGTGCAGCACTCCCTCAGTACTGACCCTCTGACAGTGCAGCACTCCCTCAGTACTGACCCTCTGACAGTGCAGCACTCCCTCATTACTGATCATCCGACAGTGCAGCTCTCCCTCATTATTGACCCTCTGACAGTGAAGCAGTCCCCCAGTACTGACCCTCTGACAGTGCAGCACTCCCTCAGTACTGACTCTCTGACAGTGCAGCACACCCTCAGTACTGACCCTCTGACAGTGCAGCACTCCCTCAGTACTGACCTTCTGACAGTGCAGCACTCCCTCTGTACTGACCCTCTGACAGTGCAGCACTCCCTCAGTA
The DNA here is from genome assembly GCF_902713615.1 of Scyliorhinus canicula. NCBI lineage: Eukaryota > Metazoa > Chordata > Chondrichthyes > Carcharhiniformes > Scyliorhinidae > Scyliorhinus > Scyliorhinus canicula. Next base: position 56,157,697 of record NC_052157.1, read on the forward strand.
CTGACTCTCTGACAGTGCAGCACACCCTCAGTACTGACCCTCTGACAGTGCAGCACTCCCTCAGCACTGACCCTCTGACAGTGCAGCACTCCCTCAGTACTGACCCTCTGACATTGCAGCACTCCCTCAGTACTGATCATCTGACAATGCAGCACTCCCTCAGTACTGATCATCTGACAGTGCAGCACTCCCTCAATACTGACCCTCTGACAGTGCAGCACTCCCTCAGTACTGATCATCTGACAGTGAAGCACTCCCTCAGTACTGACCCTCTGACAGTGCAGCACTCCCTCAGTACTGACCCTCTGACAGTGCAGCACTCCCTCAGTACTGATCATCTGACAGTGCAGCTCTCCCTCAGTACTGACCCTCTGACAGTGAAGCACTCCCTCAGTACTGACCCTCTGACAGTGCAGCACTCCCTCAGTACTGACTCTCTGACAGTGCAGCACACCCTCAGTACTGACCCTCTGACAGTGCAGCACTCCCTCAGTACTGACCCTCTGACAGTGCAGCACTCCCTCAGTACTGACCCTCTGACAGTGCAGCACTCCCTCAGTACTGACCCTCTGACAGTGCAGAACTTCCTCAGTACTGATCATCTGACAATGCAGCAATCCCTCAGGACTGACCCTCTGACAGTGCAGCACTCCCTCAGTACTGACCCTCTGACAGTGCAGCACTCCCTCAGTACTGACCCTCTGACAGTGCAGCATCTCCCTCAGTACTGACTCTCTGACAGTGCAGCACACCCTCAGTACTGACCCTCTGACAGTGCAGCACTCCCTCAGTACTGACCCTCTGACAGTGCAGCACTCCCTCAGTACTGACCCTCTGACAGTGCAGCACTCCCTCAGTACTGACCCTCCGACAGTGCAGCACTCCCTCAGTACTGACCCTCCGACCGTGCAGAACTTCCTCAGTACTGATCATCTGACAATGCAGCAATCACTCAGGACTGACCCTCTGACAGTGCAGCTCTCCCCCAGTACTGACCCTCTGACAGTGCAGGAATCCCTCAGGAATGACCCTCTGACAGTGCAGCACTTCCTCAGTACTGACCCTCTGACAGTGCAACACTCCCTGAGAACTTACACTCCGACAGTGCAACGCTCCCTCGATACTGACCCTCTGACAGTGCAGCACACCGTCAGTACTGACCCTCCGACAATTCAGCACTCCCTCAGTACTGACTCTCTGACAGTGCAGCACACCCTCAGTACTGACCCTCTGACAGTGCAGCACTCCCTCAGTACTGACCCTCTGACAGTGCAGCACTCCCTCAGTACTGACCCTCTGACAGTGCAGCACTCCCTCAGTACTGATCATCTGACAGTGCAGCTCTCCCTCAGTACTGACCCTCTGACAGTGCAGCACTAGCTCAGTACTGACTCTCTGACAGTGCAGCACACCCTCAGTACTGACCCTCTGACAGTGCAGCACTCCCTCAGTACTGACTCTCTGACAGTGCAGCACACCCTCAGTACTGACCCTCTGACAGTGCAGCACTCCTTCTATACTGACCCTCTGACAGTGCAGCACTCCCTCATTACTGATCATCCGACAGTGCAGCTCTCCCTCATTATTGACCCTCTGACAGTGAAGCAGTCCCCCAGTACTGACCCTCTGACAGTGCAGCACTCCCTCAGTACTGACTCTCTGACAGTGCAGCACACCCTCAGTACTGACCCTCTGACAGTGCAGCACTCCCTCAGTACTGACCTTCTGACAGTGCAGCACTCCCTCTGTACTGACCCTCTGACAGTGCAGCACTCCCTCAGTACTGACTCTCTGACAGTGCAGCACACCCTCAGTACTGACCCTCTGACAGTGCAGCACTCCCTCAGCACTGACCCTCTGACAGTGCAGCACTCCCTCAGTACTGACCCTCTGACATTGCAGCACTCCCTCAGTACTGATCATCTGACAATGCAGCACTCCCTCAGTACTGATCATCTGACAGTGCAGCAATCCCTCAATACTGACCCTCTGACAGTGCAGCACTCCCTCAGTACTGATCATCTGACAGTGAAGCACTCCCTCTGTACTGACCTTCTGACAGTGCAGCACTCCCTTAGTACTGACCCTCCGACAGTGCAGCACTCCCTCAGTACTGACCCTCCGACAGTGCAGCACTCCCTCAGTACTGACCCTCCGACAGTGCAGCGGTCCCTCAGTACTGACCCTCTGACATTTCAGCACTCCCTCTGTACTGATCATCTGACAATGCAGCACTCCCTCAGTACTGATCATCTGACAGTGCAGCACTTCCTCAATACTGACCCTCTGACAGTGCAGCACCCCCTCAGTACTGATCATGTGACAGTGAAGCACTCCCTCAGTACCGAACCTCTGACAGAGCAGCACTCCCTCAGTACTGACCCTCTGACAGTGCAGCACTCCCTCAGTACTGATCATCTGACAGTGCAGCTCTCCCTCAGTACTGACCCTCTGACAGTGAAGCACTCCCTCAGTACTGACTCTCTGACAGTGCAGCACACCCTCAGTACTGACCCTCTGACAGTGCAGAACTTCCTCAGTACTGACCCTCTGACAGTGCGGTACTCCCTCAGTCCTGTTCATCTGACAATGCAGCAATCCCTCAGTACTGACCCTCTGACAGTGCAGCACTCCCTCAGTACTGACCCTCCGACAGTGCAGCGCTCGTTCACTACTGACCCTCCGACAGTGCAACTCTCCCTCAGTACTGACCCTCCGACAGTGCAGCGCTCCCTCAGTACTGACCCTCTGACATTGCAGCACTCCATCAGTACTGATCATCTGACAATGCAGCACTCCCTCAGTACTGATCATCTGACAGTGCAGCACTCCCTCAATACTGACCCTCTGACAGTGCAGCACTCCCTCAGTACTGATCATCTGACAGTGAAGCACTCCCTCAGTTCCGACCCTCTGAAAGTGCAGAACTCCCTCAGTACTGACCCTCTGACAGTTCAGCACTCCCTGAGTACTTACCCTCTGACAGTGAAGCACTCCCCCAGTACTGACCCTCTGACAGTGCAGCACTCCCTCAGTACTGACCCTCTGACAGTGCAGCACACCCTCAGTACTGACCCTCTGACAGTGCAGCACTCCCTCAGTACTGACCCTCTGACAGTGCAGCACTCCCTCAGTACTGACCCCCCGACAGTGCAGCACTCCCTCAGTAATGACCCTCCGACAGTGCAGCACTCCCTCTGTACTGACCCTCGGACTGTGCAGCACTCCCTCAGTACTGATCATCTGACAGTGCAGCTCTCCCTCAGTACTGACCCTCTGATAGTGAAACACCTCCCCAGTACTGACCCTCTGACAGTGCAGCACTCCCTCAGTACTGACCCTCTGACAGTGCAGAACTTCCTCAGTACTGACCCTCTGACAGTGCGGTACTCCCTCAGTATTGATCATCTGACAATGCAGCAATCCCTCAGTACTGACCCTCTGACAGTGCAGCACTCCCTCAGTACTGACCCTCTGACAGTGCAGCACTCCCTCATTACTGATCATCCGACGGTGCAGCTCTCCCTCATTATTGACCCTCTGACAGTGAAGCAGTCCCCCAGTACTGACTCTCTGACAGTGCAGCACTCCCTCAGTACTGACTCTCTGACAGTGCAGCACAACCTCAGTACTGACCTTCTGACAGTGCAGCACTCCCTCAGTACTGACCTTCTGACAGTGCAGCACTCCCTCTGTACTGACCCTCTGACAGTGCAGCACTCCCTCAGTACTGACCCTCTGACAGTGCAGCACACCCTCAGTTCTGACCCTCTGATATTGCAGCACTCCCTCAGTACTGATCATCTGACAGTGCAGCACTCCCTCAATACTGACCCTCTGACAGTGCAGCACTCCCTCAGTACTGATCATCTGACAGTGAAGCACTCCCTCAGTACCGACCCTCTGACAGTGCAGCACTCCCTCAGTACTGACCCTCTGACAGTGCAGCACTCCCTCAGTACTGATCATCTGACAGTGCAGCTCTCCCTCAGTACTGACCCTCTGACAGTGCAACACTCCCTGAGAACTTACACTCCGACAGTGCAACGCTCCCTCGATACTGACCCTCTGACAGTGCAGCACACCGTCAGTACTGACCCTCCGACAGTGCACCTCTCCCTCAGTACTGACCCTCCGACAGTGCAGCGCTCCCTCAGTACTGACCCTCTGACATTGCAGCACTCCCACAGTACTGATCATCTGACAATGCAGCACTCCCTCAATACTGACCCTCTGACAGTGCAGCACTCCCTCAGTACTGATCATCTGACAGTGCAGCACTCCCTCAGTACTGACCCTCTGACATTGCAGCACTCCCTCAGTACTGATCATCTGACAATGCAGCACTCCCTCAGTACTGATCATCTGACAGTGCAGCACTGCCTCAATACTGACCCTCTGACAGTGCAGCACTCCCTCAGTACTGATCATCTGACAGTGAAGCACTCCCTCAGTACCGACCCTCTGACAGTGCAGCACTCCCTCAGTACTGACCCTCTGACAGTGCAGCACTCCCTCAGTACTGATCATCTGACAGTGCAGCTCTCCCTCAGTACTGACCCTCTGACAGTGCAACACTCCCTGAGAACTTACACTCCGACAGTGCAACGCTCCCTCGATACTGACCCTCTGACAGTGCAGCACCCCGTCAGTACTGACCCTCCGACAGTGCACCTCTCCCTCAGTACTGACCCTCCGACAGTGCAGCGCTCCCTCAGTACTGACCCTCTGACATTGCAGCACTCCCACAGTACTGATCATCTGACAATGCAGCACTCCCTCAGTACTGACCCTCTGACAGTGCAGCACTCCCTCAGTACTGATCATCTGACAGTGAAGCACTCCCTCAGTACCGACCCTCTGAAAGTGCAGAACTCCCTCAGTACTGACCCTCTGACAGTGCAGCACTCCCTGAGTACTTACCCTCTGACAGTGAAGCACTCCCCCATTACTGACCCTCTGACAGTGCAGCACTCCCTCAGTACTGACCCTGTGACAGTGCAGCACACCCTCAGTACTGACCCTCTGACAGTGCAGCACTCCCTCAGTACTGACCCTCTGACAGTGCAGCACTCCCTCAGTCCTGACCCCCCGACAGTGCAGCACTCCCTCAGTAATGACCCTCCGACAGTGCAGCACTCCCTCAGTACTGACCCTCCGACAGTGCAGCACTCCCTCAGTACTGACCCTCTGACAGTGCGGTACTCCCTCAGTACTGATCATCTGACAATGCAACAATCCCTGAGTACTGACCCCCTGACAGTGCAGCACTCCTTCTGTACTGACCCTCTGACAGTGCAGCACTCCCTCATTACTGATCATCCGACAGTGCAGCTCTCCCTCATTATTGACCCTCTGACAGTGAAGCAGTCCCCCAGTACTGACCCTCTGACAGTGCAGCACTCCCTCAGTACTGACTCTCTGACAGTGCAGCACACCCTCAGTACTGACCCTCTGACAGTGCAGCACTCCCTCAGTACTGACCTTCTGACAGTGCAGCACTCCCTCTGTACTGACCCTCTGACAGTGCAGCACTCCCTCAGTACTGACTCTCTGACAGTGCAGCACACCCTCAGTACTGACCCTCTGACAGTGCAGCACTCCCTCAGCACTGACCCTCTGACAGTGCAGCACTCCCTCAGTACTGACCCTCTGACATTGCAGCACTCCCTCAGTACTGATCATCTGACAATGCAGCACTCCCTCAGTACTGATCATCTGACAGTGCAGCACTCCCTCAATACTGACCCTCTGACAGTGCAGCACTCCCTCAGTACTGATCATCTGACAGTGAAGCACTCCCTCAGTACCAACCCTCTGACAGTGCAGCACTCCCTCAGTACTGACCCTCTGACAGTGCAGCACTCCCTCAGTACTGATCATCTGACAGTGCAGCTCTCCCTCAGTACTGACCCTCTGACAGTGAAGCACTCCCTCAGTACTGACCCTCTGACAGTGCAGCTCTCCCTCAGTACTGACTCTCTGACAGTGCAGCACACCCTCAGTATTGACCCTCTGACAGTGCAGCACTCCCTCAGTACTGACCGTCTGACAGTGCAGCACTCCCTCAGTACTGACCCTCTGACAGTGCAGCACTCCCTCAGTACTGACCCTCCGACAGTGCAGAACTTCCTCAGTACTGATCATCTGACAATGCAGCAATCCCTCAGGACTGACCCTCTGACAGTGCAGCACTCCCTCAGTACTGACCCTCTGACAGTGCAGCACTCCCTCAGTACTGACCCTCTGACAGTGCAGCTCTCCCTCAGTACTGACTCTCTGACAGTGCAGCACACCCTCAGTACTGACCCTCTGACAGTGCAGCACTCCCTCAGTACTGACCCTCTGACAGTGCAGCACTCCCTCAGTACTGACCCTCTGACAGTGCAGCACTCCCTCAGTACTGACCCTCCGACAGTGCAGCACTCCCTCAGTACTGACCCTCCGACAGTGCAGAACTTCCTCAGTATTGATCATCTGACAATGCAGCAATCACTCAGGACTGACCCTCTGACAGTGCAGCTCTCCCCCAGTACTGACCCTCTGACAGTGCAGGAATCCGTCAGGAATGACCCTCTGACAGTGCAGCACTTCCTCAGTACTGACCCTCTGACAGTGCAACACTCCCTGAGAACTTACACTCCGACAGTGCAACGCTCCCTCGATACTGACCCTCTGACAGTGCAGCACACCGTCAGTACTGACCCTCCGACAATTCAGCACTCCCTCAGTACTGACTCTCTGACAGTGCAGCACACCCTCAGTACTGACCCTCTGACAGTGCAGCACTCCCTCAGCACTGACCCTCTGACAGTGCAGCACTCCCTCAGTACTGACCCTCTGACATTGCAGCACTCCCTCAGTACTGATCATCTCACAATGCAGCACTCCCTCAGTACTGATCATCTGACAGTGCAGCACTCCCTCAATACTGACCCTCTGACAGTGCAGCACTCCCTCAGTACTGATCATCTGACAGTGAAGCACTCCCTCAGTACCGACCCTCCGACTGTGCAGCACTCCCTCAGTACTGACCCTCTGACAGTGCAGCACTCCCTCAGTACTGATCATCTGACAGTGCAGCTCTCCCCCAGTACTGACCCTCTGACAGTGCAGCACTCCCTCAGTACTGACCCTCCGACAGTGCAGAACTTCCTCAGTACTGATCATCTGACAATGCAGCAATCCCTCATGACTGACCCTCTGACAGTGCAGCACTCCCCCAGTACTGACCCTCTGACAGTGCAGTACTCCCTCAGTACTGACCCTCTGACAGTGCAGCTCTCCCTCAGTACTGACTCTGTGACAGTGCAGCACTCCCTCAGTACTGACCCTCTGACAGTGCAGCACTCCCTCAGTACTGACCCTCTGACAGTGCAGCACTCCCTCAGTACTGACCCTCCGACAGTGCAGCACTCCCTCAGTACTGACCCTCCGACAGTGCAGAACTTCCTCAGTACTGATCATCTGACAGTGCAGCAATCCCTCAGGACTGACCCTCTGACAGTGCAGCAATCCCTCAGTACTGACCCTCTGACAGTGCAACACTCCCTGAGAACTTGCACTCCGACAGTGCAACGCTCCCTCGATACTGACCCTCTGACAGTGCAGCACACCGTCAGTACTGACCCTCCGACAATTCAGCACTCCCTCAGTACAGACCTTCTGACAGTGCAGCACCCCCCCCCCCCCCCCCCCATACTGACCCTCTGACAGTGCAGCCCTCCTTCAGTATTCATTGGATTGGAAAATTGCACATGTCACTCCAATTTTTAGAAAGGGTGAAAGAGGGAAGGCATGGAATTACTGATCAATTAGCGTAATGTATGTAGTGGGGATATGGTTGGAGTCTATAATCAGGGACGGGCTGGCTGAACAGCTTGGCAATGCTGGTCTGTGAGTGTAGGCCAACGTGGATTATTGAAGGGAAGGTCATACCTGACTCAACTTTTTGAATTTTTTGAAGAGCTGATCCGAGGTCGTGGACAGGGTAATGTCTAAGTATGTAATTTGTATGGACTTGCGGAAGGCGTTTGATAAAGTGCCAGACAAGAGACAGTTAACTAAGATGGAAGCCCATGGAGCTGAGGGCAATTATTGACATCGTTCGGAAATAGTTTATGCGGCAGGGGACAGAGAGTGGGGATATTGGGTAATTCCTTGAATTAGCAGGATGTGACTCGTGGTGTACCAGAGGGATCTGTGTTGGGGGCCTCAATTATTCCCACTGTTCATTAATTACTTGGATGATGGTATGGAAGGTCATACGAATTTGCGAATGATGCAAAGTTATGTGGCTTTGTAGACAATCTGGATGATTGCATAAAATTGCAAGGAAATATTGACAGACTAGATGAATGGGCAAAATTCAATGGAATTCAATGTAAGTAAGTGTGAGGTTGTCCATTTTGGAGCAATAAAGGACAGAGCAGAATATTTTAGAAATGGAAAGAGGTTAGGTACAGTGGATGTCCAAAGACACCAGGGTGTTCAAGCGCATAGATCCTTAAACTGACAGGAACAAATGCAGAAAATAATCAAAAAGGCTAATGGAATGTTAGTATTTATGTCTACATAATTGGAATGTAAAGACACAGGGGTTATGCTGCAGCTTTACAAAACCCTGGTTAGACCCCACTTGGAGTCACTGTGAGAGGTTCTGGGCACCACACCTTAGGAAGGATATATTGAGGGCAGCACGGTGGCGCAGTTGGTTAGCCCTGCTGCCTCACGGCGCCGAGGTCCCAAGTTCGATCCCGGCTCTGGGTCACTGTCCGTGTGGAGTTTGCACATTATCCCCGTGTTTGCGTGGGTTTCACCCCCACAACACAAAGATGTGCAGGATAGGTGGATTGAACACGCTAAATTGCCCCTTAATTGGAAAAAAATGAATTGTGTACACTAAATTTTTTTTAAAAAAAAGAAGGAAGGATATATTGGCCTTGGAGGGAGTGCAACATTTGTTTACAAGAATGATACCTGTACTACAGGGGTTCAGTTATGAGGAGCGATTACACAAATTAGACCTATTTTCACTAGAATTTAGAAGGTTAATGGGTGATCCGATCGAAGTATTCAAGACATTAACAGGGAAAGACAGGGTAGATGAAGATAAACTATTTCCATTGCTTGGAGATTCTAAAACATAGTCTAAAGATTAGGATAGACTGTTCAGGAGAGATGTTGGGAAAAACTTCTTTATACAAAGGGTGGAAGAGGTTTGGAATTCTCTCCCACGAATAGCAGTTGATGCTAGATCAGTTGTTTATTTTAAATCTGAGAGAGATTTCTGTTAAGCAAGGGCAAAGGCAGGTATATGGAGTTCGGTCACAGATCAGCCATGGTCTCATTAAATGGCGCAGCTCCAACAATGCTCAAGAAGGTCGACAGGAACAAAAATACAATTGATCAGGATTGATTCCCGCACCATCCTCCACATGGTTGTGGGACGTGGGTCTGTGTCTGTGATTCTCCACATGGTGATGGGACGTGGGTCTGTGTCTGTGATACCCCCACAAGGTGATGGGACAGGGGTCTGTGTCTGTGATTCCCCCACACCGTGATGGGACGTGGGTCTGTGTCTGTGATTCCACCACATGGTGATGGGACGTGGGTCTGTGTCTGTGATTCCCCCACACGGTGATGGGACGTGGGTCTGTGTCTGTGATTCCCCCACACGGTGATGGGACGTGGGTCTGTGATTAACCCACACGGTGACGGGACGTGGGTCTGTGTCTGTGATTCCCCCACACGGTGATGGGACGTGGGTCTGTGATTAACCCACACTGTGATGGGACATGGGTCTGCGTCTGTGAATCACCCACACGGTGGTGGGACGTGGGTCTGTGTCTGTGATCTACCAACACGGTGATGGGACATGGGTCTGTATCTGTGATTCCCCCACACGGTGATGGGACGTGGGTCTGTATCTGTGATTCCCCCACACCGTGATGGGACGTGGGTATGTGTCTGTGATCTCCCTGCTTCTGTGTCAGTTGTTGATTCATATGACCTTATTTTTATTCAGTCAATGATCTTCTCACACTGATTTGTATCTTTCTTTCCCGGGCAGTTCTTCTGGATCTTTGTCAGAAAGGTGAGTTTGAGAAAGCTTTACCCCACCCTTTAGCACAACTCTCGCCTGTCCTGCACTAACCCCTTTCATGTCTGATTGGAGATTCTGAGGGTTGCTCTGTCTCTCTGGCTCCATTTTCCTGTGACGGTCATGCTTTCAAAGGTGTTTTCCCTTACGTCACCTGTGAGTGTATATCACTCACACTTGGAGGTGAGGAATCCCTTTAAAAATAAACCCCGGACCCAAAGCCTCATTGAGAAAAGGTTAGTTTATTTCAACCCACTGCTCTGGAGCTGACCTCTGAAAAGATAAATTGATCAAGGCACACACACAATTTATCAATCCACATATACACATTCAGATTCATCGATGAAGCGAAAACACTTCTTTCTCATCAACAACCATCTAGCTTCTTCCACTTTCGGTGCGTGCCTCCAATGTGATTCAAAGGTGTGCGTTGTGCAGCCTGAGGGTTTTGGTCTTCAGTCTTCCGTCTTTGTCCAGCAGCTGTAATGGATTTCCCAACTGAAATGGCTTTACCTTCTGACTTTGTGAATGGGGGGCGCGGTTGCGGAGTGGAAGAGGTTACATTCGTCCTGTCTAGACAGGCTGATATACATACACAGCGAGTAATTAGGAAAGTTAATACAATGTGAGGGGAATTGGATTGGATTGGATTTGTTTATTATCACGTGTACCGAGGTACAGTGAAAAGTATTTTTCTGCAAGCAGCTCAACAGATCATTCAGTACATGGGAAGAAAAGGGAATTAAACAAAATTAAACAAAATTCAAGAAAATACAAGAAAATACATAACAGGGCAACACAAGATATACAATGTGATGTGACCATCAATTCACTCGGAACACGATTGGAAGTAAACTGTGGTTTTAATAGACTTACAACTGAGCCTGCCTGCGACCAGAAGAACTGAGGGCAGGCTCACACGGCTGCAGCACTTTATACTTCCGGTAGTGGGAGGGGCCATGGGTGGAGCCATGGGCGGAGCCGAGGGTGGAGCCCTGTACAAGCTCCTCATCTCCCCCTGTGAGCAGAGCCGCACAACGGCTCACAGACAGAGCCCACAAGGACACAATACAATACAGTAGAGACAATACAATACAGTGTGAATTACTTTCACCACCCAATGTAACTACATAAGCATTGGCATCGGGTGAAGCATACAGGTTGTAGTGTTAATGAGGTCAGTCAATAAGAGGGTCATTTAGGAGTCTGGTGACAGTGGGAAAGAAGCTGTTTTTGAGTCTGTTTGGGCGTGTTCTCAGACTTCTGTAGAACATGCACAAACAGACTCAAAAACAGCTTGATTACAAAAGTAGGAAGTACAGAATTGATTACAAAAGTTGGAAGGTTATGCTTCAGTTGCACACGGCATTGGTGAGACCACATCTGGAGTATTGTGTACATTATCAGTCTCCTTATTTAAGGAATGATGTCAATGTGTTGGAAAAAGTTCAGAGCAGGTTTCTCAAACTAACACCAGGAATGGGCGGGTTGTCTGATGAGGAAAGGTTGAAGAGGTTTGGTTTGTATCGGCTGGGGTTTAGATAGTGAGAGGCCACTTGATCGGAACCTTGACGATCCTGGGGGGTATTGACAGGGTGGATGTGGAGGGGATCCTGCCTCTTGTGGGAGAATCTAGAGCTCGGGGTCACTGTTTAAAAAGATTTTAGATTAACGAGAGGAAGGTGAAAGGTCATCAGGGGGTATGGCAGGATGTGGGTCGAGTTTACAATGTAATCTGCCAGTGATCTTAATGAATGGGGAACAGGGCTCGAGTGGCTGTACTCCTGATCTGAATTCAGAATGTTGGTCTGAGTTATTATTCAAATGAACAGCGGAATGCCCTGGTTTTAGCCTGGGCAATCAGAGCAGTCCAGGATTGGCCCCTTTCTCCTTTTTGGTCTTTCAAACTCATTTATTGCAAAACATTACAAATGGCAGAGCGTGCAATACATTTCAACAATAAATTTCACCCACACAGTGATGGGATCTGGATCTATGATTCCCCCACACGGTGATGGGACGTGGATCTATGATTCCCTCTCATGGTGACAGGACGTGGGTCTGTGATTCCCCACACAGTGACGGGACGTGTGTCTGTTATTCCCCCACACGGTGATGCGACGTGTGTCTGTGATTCTTCCACATGGTGATGGAATGTGGGTGGCTTGTATCTGTAAATTGCTTTGGACTTTATTGGTTGACTTGGTGTTTTAACCTGAATCACATCTCCACGCTTTTCATTTCTTCCAGTACGCAACAGAAACAAGCGGCGAAGGAAGAAAAGAAACGACTAAAGGATGAGAAGAAAGCAGAGTAAGGAATAGTTCTCGTTAGCCTCCCGACCGCGCATCCCTCAAACATCGCAGTGTTACTTGCACACAATGTCTGCCCCTTCAGATTTGGCGATTTCAGTCTGGTCCAATTGTGGAGTCCTTCATTGCAGTGTGAATGTAAGCCTACTTGTGACAATAATAAATATTATTATTATGTTGCAAACTTAAACAGGCTTGATGATGAGGTGCCATCCCCCCCAAATCTATGGGCCATGGACTCCCAACCCTCTGATCTTTCTCCTCATCTTGGATCAAAATGGCTGAATCCTCTTCCTGGGAATGTTTCAATGAGATCGCACATTATTCTCCCAAACTCCAGGGAATTGGATTCAATTTGTTCAGCCTCTCTTCAGAGGACATTTTAGGCTTTGACCCAGTGACCCTTTGCTCCACCTTCTCCAGTGCAAGTTGTTGCAATACCCTGGATGAGTGCCCAGTCAGTTACAGCCCCAGAGTCCAAACGTAACTGAATTAAACAATAATTTGTGTTTTCCTGAGATCTTTAACTTGGGAGGGGGAGCAGTAGAACAAAACAGTTCTCTGTTGTGGTTGTGGCCTCTGTCGTCACTGGCCTTCTCTGAATGCAACTCTCCAGAGAATTTGTCCATATAAGTGATCCGGGTCAGTGTAACTCTGACCTCCAACCACCGGATGAAGCTCACACAGAAAACTTAGGTCAGTGCAATTCCTACCTCCGACCATCAGACGGAGCTCCCATCTCCCTGAGATATTACTGGAAGTTCAAACCAGAGAATTTTAGAGTGTCTTTCATTTGTCCGATCTCTGTACAGAAGTCCCAGCTGTATTAAAAAAAGCGTTCGCAGATTTGATTCTTCACAGCCATTCAGACAGAGGAATTACAGAATCACAGACCTGGTTGAGAAACTGCTTGCAGTGTTTCACTCCAGAAATTTCCCTTCATAGGTCTGACAGTAGTCTGTCTTTTAAAGAAGAGTGCCTTAACGATCTGGCTAGGAGCTTTTAAAAATGCTTGGCAGAGAGAGAGCATAGATAGAGAATCTTCCAGCTGCTTCCAGGCTGAACTTTACCTTAGAATTGAGGACAAAAAGGAACTCTCCCAATGGCCCGCCTTTCTTCCGGGAAGATTCTGAATGGCTCCAGCAATTTTCATGCAACAACGTGAGATAGTTTAGAATTCCAGCCATCACTGCTCTGCCACAGACCTTAAAAGGGAAGTCCTGGGCAAGTCCATTAAACAAGGGGTGTTACAGAGATCATTTTAAGAGATAGAGCTGAAACCTGTCAGCACAATGCAGGCTCTTGGGCTGAGTATGATTTCCATTTCCCAACTGAACAGCCTGGTAATAATAATAACTTTTATAATAATCTCTATTGTTACAAGTAGGCTTACATTAACACTGCAATAAAGTTACTTTGAACATCCCCTAGTAGTCATATTCCGGCGCCTGTTCAGGTACACCGAGGGAGAATTCAGACAAATTACCTAACAGCACGTCTTTTGGGAGTGTGGGAGGAAACTGGAGTACCAAAAGAAAACCCACGCAGCCAGGGGGAGAACATGCAGACTCTACCCAAGCTGGGAATCTTACCTGGGACCCTGCTGCTTTGAAGCAACAGTGCCAACCACTGTGCGACTGTACCGTGCTCTAGCTCCTCCCATTAGTCATTTCATCTTACCCAGCTGAAACACAATGGTTGGGATTCTCTGTCCCACCAACTGGCCAATGGTGTTTCCCATTGTGGGGAGCCTCACAGCGCAATGGAGAATCCCACCAGTGGAGCATCTAGCCCAATGTATCCAATTAACTATTCCACAGGGAACCCATCTTAATCCAAACAAAAATCCATTAGCCCATGCTTTTTCATTGTCTCAATTGCCCCTCTGGCTCCCAACAACATCGTTGCCTTTTAAACCAGGATTTTTAAAAACATGATTGCAGCAGTCACACACACACACTCTAACCTCGGCATTTAACCCTTACTGCACCAAATACCAATAACACTATATCTCTGAAATTCCTACATTCATCACAAAGTATATGCTTCCTTAAATGTGGAAACCAATTCCGTGCACACTATTTCAGTCGGAGTTTCACTAAGAACCCTGTACAATTGGTGCAAGGTTTAATTAACCCTGTACTCCAATCCCCTTGCAATAAAGACCAAAATATAATTTCTCTTCCCAATTGCTTGCCGTAGCAGCATGCAAACTTTCTGTGTTCCTTGTTATTGCGAGAAAAGACCAGACCCCAACAGTTGCAAGGATATCGGACAGAAGCCCCAATATTTAAGTTAGCTTGTGAGGCTGTGACGAAAGGATTCTTCACTCCAAGAGTGATACCATGCACAAATAGGCTATGGTATATTCAAACAAACTCTATTACTTTCTCCACTCAGGAAAAAACCCATCTCAGGTCAAAATCCACTTTTAATTACTGTTAGCAGAGCAAGGAATACTTGCTGTAAAGAAATGTCTTGGATTAACTGCGTTGAGAGTGAGAGAGAGAGATTCTTCATCAACCTGGGTCAAACTATTGTTTAACCTGTCAGCATTTGGCAAAAAGGTGCTTCTCTTGTTCACATCACCAAGCTAAACTGAAAATGAAACTCAACACCTGACTGTTTCAAAGCATGGCTCCTCCTATTAACTCATCATTTAACTAAAGCTGAGTACAATGTCTCTAATTATCTACTCCCCAGGGAACTTTCATTATATTAAGAAAATTCAATTAGCCCAAATTTCACGATGCTTTAATTATCCATTTTGAAGCCACAAAACCTGGCTGCCTTTCAAACCAGGTTTTTAAAAAAATGACTGAAGCAGTCACATACAGACTCTAACCCAGGCCTTAGAACCCTGACTGCATCAAATACATATAATACATATAATCCCTGCACTCATCACACTGATACAAACACACCCAGGTTACTCATCTGAGCCATTAACATTTATAAATTGCACACCTCTTAAGAAAAAACATAGGGGCTGGATTCTGCAAAAACTGGCACGATGGCCGGGACCTGATGCCAAAAACGGCTCGGATCACTCCAGCGTCGGGCCCCCTCCAAACGTCGCAAAGTCTCCGGGCCCGAATGGGCCAGCAGCGGCGTGACGCCTTTGCAACAGCGTCACCCGCCGTGGACGCGCGGCGTCACAGTACAAAAGACGCGCCCCCCCACCCCCCCGGAAGACCCGCTAAGCTGGATGCCCGCCGCACAGCCCCAAGGTTCCAGAAATGCGACATCGAGGCGCTCCTGGACGCAGTAGAGGAGAGGAGGGAGGCCCTGTACCCCAGTCATGGCCGCAGGGTCGCCCCACGCCTCAGCTGGCGCCTGTGGAGGGAGGTGGCAGAGGCCATCAGCGCTGTGGTCGTAACACCAAGGACAGGCAGCCAGTGCCACAAGAAGGCGAATGGCCTCGTCAGGGCAGCCAGGGTGAGTACCCCCCCCCCACCCGTGATGTGTGGCACACCCCCACGTGCAACCAACCCTAACCCGAATGTGCTGCGCAGCTCTGCCAATATACGCGCAACCGCTGGCATGCATTCATATACCTGTCTAACACTGTTGCCCTTTACCCCTGCCATCCACCCGCCCGCCCGCCCCCCACAGGAGAAGCGCACACACAACAACAGGGAACGTGAGAGGACTGGAGGGGGCCCAGCTTATGAGAGACCACTCACCGTTCATGAGGAAAGGGCCCATGAACTGGCAGGCGGACTTGAGGACCGGGAGGTTGCCGATGCAGAGGTCGGGGGCCCACCAGCAAGTGAGACATCCACGGCCCGTACCCATTCCCCCATAACCCCCCTCCCCATATCCCCCCTCCCCATATCCCCCATCCCCATATCCCCCCTCCCCATATCCCCCTCCCCTATATCCCCCTCCCCATATCCCCTTTCCCCATACCTCCCCTCCCCATATCCCCATATCCCCCCTTCCCTATATCCCGCCTCCCTATATCCCCCTCCCCCATATCCCCCCTCCCCATATCCCCCCTCCCCCATATTCCCCCTGCCCATATCCTCCCTCCCCATATCACCCATATCCCCTCTCCCCCATATCCCCATCCCCCATATCCCCCTCGCCCATATCCCCCAAATCCCCTCTACCCTATATCCCCCCTCCCCCATATCTCCCTCCCCATAACCCCCCTCCCCCATATCCCCCCTCCCCCATATCCCCCCTCCCCTATATTCCGCCTCCCCATATCCCCCCCCCATATTCCCCCTCCCCATATCCCCCTCCCCATATCACCCATATCCCCTCTCCCCTATATCCCCATCCCCCATATCCCCCAGCCACCAAACCTGGGACGAGGGAAGAGGATGATGGCTGGCCTGCAGCAGCTGCAGACGCAGGTGGAGGCGTGCGCCCGCGTCCAGGAGCTGAGAGTGATGCAGGTCATGCGTGCCACCCAGGCTGAAACCGCACGGGTGGCACCCGCGGTGGAAGCAATAGGGGTGACGGTGTCAGACATGGGGAGCAGGGTGCGAGGCCTGGGGCGTTCCGTGAGGGCGGCGTGTGTGGCCCAGGACATGGCTTCCCTCTCACAGGAGGCCATGAGCCAAAGCAAGCAGGAGATGGCAGAGGCGCTCAACACCATGGCCCAGTCCCAGCAGGCCATGGCCCAGTCCCAGCAGGCCATGGCCCAGTCCCAGCAGGCCATGGCCCAGTCCCAGCAGGCCATGGCGCAGTCTCAGCAGGCCATGGCCCAGTCTCAGCAGGCCATGGCGCAGTCTCAGCAGGTCACGGCCCAGTCCCAGCAGGCCATGGCCCAGTCTCAGCAGGCCATGGCCCAGTCTCAGCAGGCCATGGCCCAGTCTCTGCAGGCCATAGCGCAGTCCCAGCAGGCCATGGCCCAGTCCCAGCAGGCCATGGCGCAGTCTCAGCAGGCCATGGCCAAGTCTCAGCAGGCCATGGCGCAGTCTCAGCAGGCCATGGCGCAGTCTCAGCAGGCCATGGCCCAGTCTCTGCAGGCCATGGCCCAGTCTCAGCAGGCCATGGCCCAGTCTCTGCAGGCCATGGCCCAGTCTCTGCAGGCCATGGCCCAGTCTCAGCAGGCCATGGCCCAGTCTCTGCAGGCCATGGCCCAGTCTCAGCAGGCCATGGCCCAGTCCCAGCAGGCCATGGCCCAGTCTCAGCAGGCCATGGCCCAGTCTCTGCAGGCCATGGCCCAGTCTCTGCAGGCCATGGCCCAGTCTCAGCAGGCCATGGCCCAGTCCCAGCAGGTCACGGCCCAGTCTCAGCAGGCCATGGCCCAGTCTCTGCAGGCCATGGCCCAGTCTCAGCAGGCCATGGCCCAGTCTCTGCAGGCCATGGCCCAGTCTCAGCAGGCCATGGCCCAGTCTCTGCAGGCTATGGCGCAGTCTCAGCAGGCCATAGCGCAGTCCCAGCAGGCCATGGCCCAGTCCCAGCAGGCCATGGCGCAGTCTCAGCAGGCCATGGCGCAGTCTCAGCAGGCCATGGCCCAGTCCCAGCAGGCCATGGCGCAGTCTCAGCAGGCCATGGCGCAGTCTCAGCAGGCCATGGCGCAGTCCCAGCAGGCCATGGCCCAGTCCCAGCAGGCCATGGCGCAGTCTCAGCAGGCCATGGCGCAGTCTCAGCAGGCCATGGCCCAGTCTCTGCAGGCCATGGCCCAGTCTCAGCAGGCCATGGCCCAGTCTCTGCAGGCTATGGCGCAGTCCCAGCAGGCCATGGCCCAGTCCCAGCAGGCCATGGCCCAGTCCCAGCAGGCCATGGCCCAGTCTCAGCAGGCCATGGCCCAGTCTCTGCAGGCTATGGCCCAGTCTCAGCAGGCCATGGCGCAGTCTCAGCAGGCCATGGCGCAGTCTCAGCAGGCCATGGCCCAGTCTCTGCAGGCCATGGCCCAGTCTCAGCAGGCCATGGCCCAGTCTCTGCAGGCTATGGCGCAGTCTCAGCAGGCCATGGCCCAGTCTCTGCAGGCTATGGCGCAGTCTCAGCAGGCCATGGCCCAGTCCCAGCAGGCCATGGCGCAGTCTCAGCAGGCCATGGCCCAGTCCCAGCAGGCCATGGCGCAGTCTCAGCAGGCCAGCGCTGAGGGCATTGGCACCATTGCCCAGGTGCTGGCCAGTGTCGCCCAGGCACGCACAGGGATAGGCAACTCCCTGAGCTCCATGGCATTGGTCAGGGGTGCGAACGGACCAGCCATCCGACGACCCCCGACACCTGGCGCTGCCAGTCCTGGAGGCCCGTGCTGGTATTGACAAGGGTTTGCAACCCGCAGACCCTTGTCAATACCAGCACGGGCCTCCAGGACTGGCAGCGCCAGGTGTCGGGGGTCGTCGGATGGCCGGTCCGTTCGCACCCCTGACCCATGTAGAGGTCCCGGGGCCATCGGGCACCCCGAGGGAGGACGAGGTGCTGGGGCCCGTCCCGGGTCCCCCTGTAGGGGAGATCCAGGAACACTGCAGCACCTCGGACCCCCCCCTTCCGTCCCAGGTGCATCTGGTGGGCAACGGGCAGGATAGGCTGGCAGCTCGCCATCCCAGTCGCCCGAGCCACAGCCTGGCCCATCTAGGCCGGGCCACCATAGGAAACGGCCGCCAAAGGGATTCCGAGTCAGAGGGCAGGAATCACAGGAGTCCACCTCCTGTTCTGCTGTACCATCTGGGGAACCACCTCGGCGTAGTCAAAGGGCCCGTAAGGCCAAACAATTAGACACTGAATAAGTTGGCACGGGTGCAGGGCACAGAGGAGTTTTAGGGGCTAGGGCACGTGTATGGACTGTTTGTCATTAAAATCACTTTCACACCTACAGAAGCTGCCTTTGTGCTCTGTCCGAAGCGTGCGGGGGTGTCATGTACGTTGAGCGGCAGTGTGTTTGTGTGAGGGGTGGTCTTACGTCGGCCCCAGGTGAGTGTGCCCCCCTTCCCCTGGGCCGCCCTCTCCATCCCCCCCAGGCAGAGGATGGGACCGTGCGCTGCAGTGTCACGGCCGCATGCAGGGATGGTCCGGGTGGATGGTGGTACTGCGGCCATGGGTCAGACATTGTCCAATGATGTGGAGCCCGGAGCTCAGCGCAGAGCGGGTCATCATCATCCTCCATGGCCTGCAATAGACACGCTTCCACCGGCGACCGTGTGAGCCCGGCCCATTGTGCTGCAGGTGGATCTGCAATGGAGGGGTGATGTGCATGCGGTGGGGTGGGTGTGGTTGGTGGGTGGGTGGGTGGGGGGGGGGGGGGGTGAGGGTGTTGGTGCTTGGTGGGTGGGAGGGCTGAGGGTGTTTGTGGTGGGTGGGTGAGGGGGGGGTGAGTGTGTTGGTGCTGGGTGGGTGGGGGGGTTAGGTTGTTGTTGCTGGGTGTGTGAGGGTGTTGGTGCTGGGGGGTGGGGGGTGAGGGGTGAGGGTGTTGGTGCTGGGTGGGTGGGGGGGTTAGGGTGTTGGTGCTGAGTGGGTGAGGGGGAGGTGAGGATGTTGGTGCTGGGTGGGTGAGGGTGTTGGTGCTGGGTGGGTGGGGGGCTGAGGGTGTTTGTGGTGGTTGGGTGAGGGGGGATGAGGGTGTTGGTGCTGGGTGGGTGAGGGGGAGGTGAGGATGTTGGTGCTGGGTGGGGGGGGTGAGGGGTGAGGGTGTTGGTGCTGGGTGGGTGGGGGGGGTTAGGGTGTTGGTGCAGGGTGGGTGAGGGTGTTGGTGCTGGGTGGGTGAGGGGGAGGTGAGGATGTTGGTACTGGGTGGGTGAGGGGGGTGAGGGTGTTGGTGGTGGGTGGGGGGCTGAGGGTGTTTGTGGTGGGTGGGTGAGGGGGGATGAGGGTGTTGGTGCTGGGTGGGTGGGGGAGCTGAGGGTGTTTGTGGTGGGTGGGTGAGGGGGTGAGGGCGTTGGTGGTGGGTGAGGGGGATGAGGGTGTTGGTGCTGGGTGGGTGAGGGGGTTAGGGTGTTGGTGCTGGGTGGGTGGGGAGGGCTGAGGGTGTTTGTGGTGGGTGGGGGGGCTGAGGGTGTTTGTGGTGGGTGGGTGAGGGGGATGAGGGTGTTGGTGCTGGGTGGGTGGGGGGGTTAGGGTTTTGGTGGTGGGTGGGTGAGGGGGGGTGAGGGTGTTGGTGCTGGGTGGGTGAGGGGGTTAGGGTGTTGGTGCTGGGGGTTTGGGGGGTGAGGGGTGAGGGTGTTGGTGCTGGGTGGGTGAGGGGGAGGTGAGGATGTTGGTGCTGGGTGGGTGGGGGTGTGAGGGTGTTGGTGGTGGGTGGGGTGGGGCTGAGGGTGTTTGTGGTGGGTGGGTGAGGGGGGATGAGGGTGTTGGTGCTGGGTGGGTGGGGGAAGCTTGAGGGTGTTTGTGGTGGGTGGGTGAGGGGGTGAGGGTGTTGGTGGTGGGTGGGGTGGCTGAGGGTGTTTGTGGTAGGTGGGGGCGGTGAGGGTGTTTGTGGTGGGTGGGTGAGGGGGTGAGGGTATTGGTGCTGGGTGGGTGAGGGGGGTCAGGGTGTTGGTGCTGGGTGGGTCAGGGGGTCAGGGTGTTGGTGCTGGGTGGGTGAGGGGGTGAGGGTATTGGTGCTGGGTGGGTGAGGGGGGTCAGGGTGTTTGTGGTGGGTCGGTGAGGGGGGGTGAGGGGGTTGGTGCTGGGTGGGTGGGGGGGGGTTAGGGTGTTGGTGCTGGGTGGGTGGGGGAGCTGAGGGTGTTTGTGGTGGGTGGGTGAGGGGGCTGAGGGTGTTTGTGGTGGGTGGGGGCTGAGGGTGTTTGTGGTGGGTGGGTGAGGGGGGATGAGGGTGTTGGTGCTGGGTGGGTGGGGGGGCTGAGGGTGTTTGGTGGGTGGGGGGGCTGAGGGTGTTGGTGCTGGGTGGGTGGGGGGGCTGAGGGTGTTTGGTGGGTGGGGGGGCTGAGGGTGTTGGTGCTGGGTGGGTGGGGGAGCTGAGGGTGTTTGTGGTGGGTGGGTGAGGGGGATGAGGGTGTTGGTGCTGGGTGGGTGGGGGGATTAGGGTGTTGGTGGTGGGTGGGTGAGGGGGGGGGTGAGGGTGTTGGTGCTGGGTGGATGAGGGGGTCAGGGTGTTGGTGCTGGGTGGGTCGGGGGGGTCAGGGTGTTGGTGCTGGGTGGGTGAGGGGGTTAGGGTGTTGGTGCTGGGGGGTTGGGGGGTGAGGGGTGAGGGTGTTGGTGCTGGGTGGGCGGGGGGGTTAGGGTGTTGGTGCTGGGTGGGTGAGGGGGAGGTGAGGATGTTGGTGCTGGGTGGGTGGGGGTGTTGGTGCTGGGTGGGCGGGGGGGTGAGGGTGTTGGTGCTGGGTGGGTGAGGGTGTTAGGGTGTTGGTGCTGGGGGGTTGGGGGGTGAGGGGTGAGGGTGTTGGTGCTGGGTGGGCGGGGGGGTGAGGGTGTTGGTGCTGGGTGGGTGAGGGGAGGTGAGGATGTTGGTGCTGGGTGGGTGGTGGGGTGAGGGTGTTGGTGCTGGGTGGGTGAGGGGGTTGGTGCTGGGTGTGTGAGGGGTGGCGAGGATGTTGGTACTGGGTGGGTGGGGGGGAGCTGAGGGTGTTTGTGCTGGGTCGGTGAGGGGGTGTGAGGGTGTTGGTGCTGGGTGGGTGGGGGGGTTAGGGTGTTGGTGCTGGGTGGGTCGGGGGGGTCAGGGTGTTGGTGCTGGGTGGGTGGGGGGATTAGGGTGTTGGTGGTGGGTGGGTGAGGGGGGGGGGGTGAGGGTGTTGGTGCTGGGTGAATGAGGGGGTCAGGGTGTTGGTGCTGGGTGGGTCGGGGGGGTCAGGGTGTTGGTGCTGGGTGGGTGAAGGGGTTAGGGTGTTGGTGCTGGGGGGTTGGGAGGTTAGGGGTGAGGGTGTTGGTGCTGGGTGGGCGGGGGGGGGGGTGAGGGTGTTGGTGCTGGGTGGGTGAGGGGGTTAGGGTGTTGGTGCTGGGGGGTTGGGAGGTTAGGGGTGAGGGTGTTGGTGCAGGGTGGGCGGAGGGGGTTAGGGGGTTGGTGCTGGGTGGGTGAGGGGGGAGGTGAGGATGTTGGTGCTGGGTGGGTGGGGGTGTTGGTGCTGGGTGTGTGAGGGGTGGTGAGGATGTTGGTACTGGGTGGGTGGGGGGAGCTGAGGGTGTTTGTGGTGGGTCGGTGAGGGGGGGTGAGGGTGTTGGTGCTGGGTGGGTGGGGGGGCTGAGGGTGTTTGTGGTGGGTTGGTGGGGGGCTGAGGGTGTTGGTGCTGGGTGGGTCAGGGGGGGTGAGGGTTTTGGTGCTGGGTGGGTGGGGGGGATGAGGGTGTTGGTGCTGGGTGGGTGGGGGGCTGAGGGTGTTTTTGTGGTGGGTGGGTGAGGGGGGTGAGGGTGTTGGTGCTGGGTGGGTGGGGGGGCTGGGGGTGTTTGTGGTGGGTGGGTGAGGGGGATGAGGGTGTTGGTGCTGGGTGGGTGGGGGGATTAGGGTGTTGGTGGTGGGTGGGTGAGGGGGGGGGTGAGGGTGTTGGTGCTGGGTGGATGAGGGGGTCAGGGTGTTGGTGCTGGGTGGGTCGGGGGGGGTCAGGGTGTTGGTGCTGGGTGGGTGAGGGGGTTAGGGTGTTGGTGCTGGGGGGTTGGGGGTGAGGGGTGAGGGTGTTGGTGCTGGGTGGGCGGGGGGGTTAGGGTGTTGGTGCTGGTGGGTGAGGGGGAGGTGAGGATGTTGGTGCTGGGTGGGTGGGGGTGTTGGTGCTGGGTGGGCGGGGGGGTGAGGGTGTTGGTGCTGGGTGGGTGAGGGTGTTAGGGTGTTGGTGCTGGGGGATGGGGGGTGAGGGTGAGGGTGTTGGTGCTGGGTGGGCGGGGGGGTTAGGGTGTTGGTGCTGGGTGGGTGAGGGGGAGGTGAGGATGTTGGTGCTGGGTGGGTGGTGGGGTGAGGGTGTTGGTGCTGGGTGGGTGAGGGGGTTGGTGCTGGTGTGTGAGGGGTGGCGAGGATGTTGGTAACTGGGTGGGTGGGGGGGAGCTGAGGGTGTTTGTGCTGGGTCGGTGAGGGGGTGTGAGGGTGTTGGTGCTGGGTGGGTGGGGGGGTTAGGGTGTTGGTGCTGGGTGGGTCGGGGGGGTCAGGGTGTTGGTGCTGGGTGGGTGAGGGGGTTAGGGTGTTGGTGCTGGGGGGTTGGGAGGTTAGGGGTGAGGGTGTTGGTGCAGGGTGGGCGGAGGGGGTTAGGGTGTTGGTGCTGGGTGGGTGAGGGGGAGGTGAGGATGTTGGTGCTGGGTGGGTGGGGGTGTTGGTGCTGGGTGTGTGAGGGGTGGTGAGGATGTTGGTACTGGGTGGGTGGGGGGAGCTGAGGGTGTTTGTGGTGGGTCGGTGAGGGGGGGTG
Source organism: Scyliorhinus canicula (assembly GCF_902713615.1). Taxonomy (NCBI): domain Eukaryota; kingdom Metazoa; phylum Chordata; class Chondrichthyes; order Carcharhiniformes; family Scyliorhinidae; genus Scyliorhinus; species Scyliorhinus canicula. The sequence continues at coordinate 56,181,336 of NC_052157.1, forward strand.
AGGGTGTTGGTGCTGGGTGGGTGGGGGGCTGAGGGTGTTTGTGGTGGGTTGGTGGGGGGCTGAGGGTGTTGGTGCTGGGTGGGTCAGGGGGGGTGAGGGTTTTGGTGCTGGGTGGGTGGGGGGGGATGAGGGTGTTGGTGCTGGGTGGGTGGGGGGCTGAGGGTGTTTTTGTGGTGGGTGGGTGAGGGGGGTGAGGGTGTTGGTGCTGGGTGGGTGGGGGGTTAGGGTGTTGTTGCTGGGTGTGTGAGGGGGTTGGTGCTGCAGGGTGGGGGGGTGAGGGGTGAGGGTGTTGGTGCTGGGTGAGTGGGGGGTGTTAGGGCGTTGGTGCTGGGTGGGTGGGGGGGTTAGGGTGTTGGTGCAGGGTGGGTGAGGATGTTGGTGCTGGGTGGGTCGGGGGGGGTGAGGGTTTTGGTGCTGGGTGGGTGGGGGGGCTGAGGGTGTTTTGTGGTGGGTGGGTGAGGGGGCTGAGGGTGTTTGTGGTGGGTGGGTGAGGGGGGATGAGGGTGTTGGTGCTGGGTGGGTGGGGGGGCTGAGGGTGTTTGTGGTGGGTGGGGGGGCTGAGGGTGTTTGTGGTGGTGGGTGAGGGGGATGAGGGTGTTGGTGCTGGGTGGGTGGGGGGATTAGGGTGTTGGTGCTGGGTGGGTGGGGGGGCTGAGGGTGTTTGTGGTGGGTGGGGGGGCTGAGGGTGTTGGTGCTGGTGGGTGGGGGGATTAGGGTGTTGGTGGTGGGTGGGTGGTGGGTGGGGGGATGAGGGTGTTGGTGCTGGGTGGGTGAGGGGGTCAGGGTGTTGGTGCTGGGTGGGTGAGGGGGTTAGGGTGTTGGTGCTGGGGGGTTGGGGGGTGAGGGGTGAGGGTGTTCGTGCTGGGTGGGCGGGGGAGTTAGGGTGTTGGTGCTGGGTGGGTGAGGGGGAGGTGAGGATGTTGGTGCTGGGTGGGTGGTGGGGTGAGGGTGTTGGTGCTGGGTGTGTGAGGGGTGGTGAGGATGTTGGTACTGGGTGGGTGGGGGGGAGCTGAGGGTGTTTGTGGTGGGTCGGTGAGGGGTGTGAGGGTGTTGGTGCTGGGTGGGTGGGGGGGTTAGGGTGTTGGTGCAGGGTGGGTGAGGATGTTGGTGCTGGGTGGGTCGGGGGGGGTGAGGGTTTTGGTGCTGGGTGGGTGGGGGGGATGAGGGTGTTGGTGCTGGGTGGGGTGGGGGGCTGAGGGTGTTTTTGTGGTGGGTGGGTGAGGGGATGAGGGTGTTGGTGCTGGGTGGGTGGGGGGCTAAACGTGTTTTTGTGGTGGGTGGGTGAGGGGGGGTGAGGGTGTTGGTGCTGGGTGGGTGGGGGGCTAAACGTGTTTTTGTGGTGGGTGGGTGGGGGGTTAGGGTGTTGTTGCTGGGTGTGTGAGGGGGTTGGTGCTGCAGGGTGGGGGGGGGGGGTGAGGGGTGAGGGTGTTGGTGCTGGGTGAGTGGGGGTGTTAGGGTGTTGGTGCAGGGTGGATGAGGATGTTGGTGCTGGGTGGGTCGGGGGGGTGAGGGTGTTGGTGCTGGGTGGGTGGGGGGTTAGGGTGTTTGTGGTGGGTGGGTGAGGGGAGATGAGGGTGTTCGTGCTGGGTGGGTGGGGGGGGCTGAGGGTGTTTGTGGTGGTTGGGTGAGGGGAGATGAGGGTGTTGGTGCTGGGTGGGTGGGGGGTTAGCGTGTTTGTGGTGGGTGGGTGAGGGGTGAGGGTGTTGGTGGTGTGTGGGTCGGGGGGGTCAGGGTGTTGGTGCTGGGTGGGTGAGGGGGGTGAGGGTGTTGGTGCTGGGTGGGTGAGGAGGGTGAGGGTATTGGTGCTGGGTGGGTGAGGGGGCCTCCCCGGCACTCTCCCCCCCTCCCTGGCACTCGCTCTCACCCCCCCAACCCCGGCACTGTCCCCCCTTCCCCGGCACTCGCTCTCTCCCACCCTCCCCGGCACACGCTTTCTCCCCCCCCTCCCCGGCACTCTCCCACCCCTCCCCGGCACTCGCTCTCTCCCCCCCTCCCCCCCGGCACTCACTCTCACCCCCCTCCCCGGCACTCTCCCCCCTCCCCGGCAACTCTCCCCCCCTCCCCGGCACTCTCCCCCCCTCCCCCGGAACTCTACCCCCCTCCCCGGCACTCACCCCCCTTCCCGGCACTCTCCCCCCCTCCCCGGAACTCTACCCCCCCCTTCCCCGGAACTCTCCCCCCGCTTCCCCGGCACTCACCCCCCTTCCCGGCACTCTCCCCCCCCCTCCCCCGGAACTCACCCCGCCTTCCCCGGCACTCTCCCCCCCCTCCCCGGCACTCTCCCCCCCTCCCTGGAACTCTACCCCCCCTCCCCGGCACTCACCCCCCTTCCCGGCACTCTCCCCCCCCTCCCCGGCACTCTCCCTCCCTCCCTGGAACTCTACCCCCCCTCCCCGGCACTCACCCCCCTTCCCGGCACTCTCCCCCCCCCTCCCCGGAACTCACCCCGCCTTTCCCGGCACTCTCCCACCCTCCCCGGCACTCGCTCTCTCCCCCCCTCCCCGGCACTCGCTCTCACCCCCCCTCCACGGCACTCTCCCCCCCTCCCCGGCACTCTCCCCCCCTCCCTGGCACTCGCTCTCACCCCCCCAATCCCGGCACTGTCCCCCCTTCCCCGGCACTCGCTCTCTCCCACCCACCCCGGCACACGCTTTCTCCCCCCCCTCCCCCGGCACTCTCGCCCCCTCCCCGGCACTCTCCTCCCCTCCCCGGCACTCTCCCCCCCTCCCCGGCACTCTCCCACCCTCCCCGGCACTCGCTCTCTCCCCCCCTCCCCCGGCACTCGCTCTCACCCCCCCTCCCCGGCACTCTCCCCCCCTCCCCGGCACTCTCCCCCCCTCCCTGGCACTCGCTCTCACCCCCCCATCCCCGGCACTGTCCCCCCTTCCCCGGCACTCGCTCTCTCCCACCCTCCCCGGCACACGCTTTCTCCCCCCCTCCCCGCCACTCGCTTTCTCCCCCCCCTCCCCGCCACTCTCCCCCCCTCCCCGGCACTCTCCCACCCTCCCCGGCACTCGCTCTCTCCCTCCCTCCCCGGCACTCGCTCTCACCCCCCCTCCCCGGCACTCTCCCCCCCTCCCCGGCACTCTCCCCCCCTCCCTGGCACTCGCTCTCACCCCCCCAACCCCGGCACTGTCCCCCCTTCCCCGGCACTCGCTCTCTCCCACCCTCCCCGGCACACGCTTTCTCCCCCCCTCCCCGGCACTCTCCCACCCTCCCCGGCACTCGCTCTCTCCCCCCCTCCCCGGCACTCGCTCTCACCCCCCTCCCCGGCACTCTCCCCCCCTCCCCGGCACTCTCCCCCCCTCCCCGGCACTCTCCCCCCTCCCCGGAACTCTACCCCCCCTCCCCGGCACTCACCCCCCTTCCCGGCACTCTCCCCCCCTCCCCAGAACTCTACCCCCCCTCCCCGGCACTCACCCCCCTTCCCGGCACTCTCCCCCCCATCCCCGGAACTCTACCCCCCCTTCCCCGGAACTCTCCCCCCCTCCCCGGCACTCACCCCCCTTCCCGGCACTCTCCCCCCCCTCCCCGGAACTCACCCCGCCTTCCCCGGAACTCTCCCCCCCTCCCCGGCACTCACCACCAGTCCCCCCCACCCCCCCACACCCCCCTCCCCCACACACCCCCCTCCCCCACACACGGACTGCGGCCACACCGTCACTTCTCCTGCGGCCACCCCCCACGCCGTGACCTACCACCACGCTGTGCGCCGTCAACCATCAGCAGTGGTTGACGCCGTTATATAGGTGTTTTTATTTACGCCGACATGACCCATGGTCTCGTCGGTGGGACTTCGGCCCATCCGGCCGGGAGAATATGGACAGCCCCGGGGTCCATAGCGTCGCGACGGCCCCCGCCATTCTTCGAGGCGGGCTGCGCGATTGATGCCTCACCGACTTTTCAGCGTTCGGAGACTTCGGGTGACGGCGGGGGCGGGATTCACGCCGGCCCCAGGCGATTTTCCGACCCGACGGGGGGTCGGAGAATCCAGCCCAAGGTATTTCAATTCTCAAACCAGCACTTGAGTGAATCACATCACCCCATGACCAAGTCTTCGCTCGCTAGACAGGGGACACACAACTCATTGTAAGATTCAATTAAGGGTTCAACGCTAGACTGTGGAATTGTCTGTGGCCATGTTACATCACAGGACGCCTTGTGGCATGGTGGGTGACTGCTCCTGTCTTCACATCAGGAAGCTCTGGGATTGAATCCCACCGCCCCTGCCACCCGAGGACTTGATGGACGAGGAAAGACACTTGGATATAGGTTGAGTCTGTCAACCTGCAAAACCCTTCTAACCGCTCCAATGGCTGGGGGTGAGAGCCGGAGACACTCCTGGTCAGCCAAGCTTGATGTGGAGTGGCGCCTCCGCAATCTAACATCCCTGATGACAGACGAGTGACCTCTTCCAGAAAACTACTATCTATGAGGACAGATAGAAAGTCTGTCTCAGAAAGCCACTCGGTGTGGGAAGAGAAAAGAGTGCTGTGTTTGGGTTTCATGTCTGTGAGCCCCCACGCGGTGATGGGACGTGGGTCTGTGATTCCCCCACACGGTGATGGGACGTGGGTCTGTGTCTGTGATTCCCCCACACGGTGATGGGACGTGGGTCTGTGTCTGTGATTCCCCCACACGGTGATGGGACGTGGGTCTGTGTCTGTGATTCTCCCACACGGTGATGGGACGTGGGTCTGTGTCTGTGATTCCCCCACACGGTGATGGGACGTGGGTCTGTGTCTGTGATTCCCCCACACGGTGATGGGACGTGGGTCTGTGTCTGTGATTCCCCCACACGGTGATGGGACGTGGGTCTGTGTCTGTGATTCCCCCACACGGTGATGGGACGTGGGTCTGTGATTCCCCCACACGGTGATGGGACGTGGGTCTGTGTCTGTGATTCCCCCACACGGTGATGGGACGTGGGTCTGTGTCTGTGATTCTCCCACACGGTGATGGGACGTAGGTCTGTGTCTGTGATTCCCCCACACGGTGATGGGACGTGGGTCTGTGTCTGTGATTCCCCCACACGGTGATGGGACGTGGGTCTGTGTCTGTGATTCCCCCACACGGTGATGGGACGTGGGTCTGTGTCTGTGATTCTCCCACACGGTGATGGGACGTAGGTCTGTGTCTGTGATTCCCCCACACAGTAATTGGACGTGGGTAGGTTGTGTCTGTTATTTGTTTTGGACTTTATTGGTTCACTTGTTTTTTAAAATTTGAATCACATCTCCACGCTTTTCATTTCTTCCAGGACGCAAAAGAATAAAACGGAGAAAAAAGGACAGAAAAAACAAAAGGCTGAGGCGAAAGTAGGGTAAGAATGGTTCTCGTTAGCCTCCCGATCGCGCCTCCCTCAAACGTCACAGCCGTTCTTGCGCATAATGTCTGCCCCTTCAGATCTGCCCATTTGGGGCTGGTCTCATTGCGGAGACCTCCTCTCACACTCAATCAACTTGTGACAAAGTGCATCGAGAGGACGTCAGAAACAGTAGCAGGTGGTGTGGCGACCTCATTCAGCCCCTTAGGTCACTGCTACCCCACTCCCCAACCCACCTTCAATGGCCAACTTTCCAATCAATCTGATTTTCACACCTGACCCCATCACCTCAGAAATCCCCCGATCTCACAACCTTAAACATACTCAATGACGAGGCGGGCACCCCCCATCCCCCCAATCGACTCTCTGGGCCAGGGGCTGCCAACCCCCTGAGCTTTCTCCGCATCTTAGACTAAAGTGGCTGACTCCTCTTCCTGTGAACTTTTCAATGGGACCACCCCTCACTCTTCCAAACCCAGGGTATTAGACCCAACTTGTTCAGCCTCTCATCGGAGGACAACCCCATCATTTTAGGCTCTGATCCAGTGACCCTTTGCTTTACCTTCTCCAATGCAAGTTGTTGCAACACCCAGTCAGTTACAGCCCCACAGACCCCAGAGACCAAACATAAGTGAATTAACCAATAATTTATGTTTTCCTGAGATCCTTAACCCCTGACTGCTTCAATGAGTTATACACACTAGATTTATAAGTAAAACATTAACAAAGTGTTTATTTGTAGCAAGATTAAAAATAAACATATAAAGGAAATAATTTTGCACTTTGGTCTACCAGTCTACCTGTTCCCAAAACTACATCCCACCCTCTATCCACGCACACACACACTGGTCAGATGCACGGTATGGGGAAGAAAACAATTAATACAATGGAAATCGAAGGAAAAGTTTTGAGTGAATCTTCACTGCTGCAATTGTGGCTTATGTCGGCCCCGGTCTTCTCCAAATGTGAGTTCTCTGGGGAATTTATTTATGTAAGAGATTCAGTTCGGTGCAATTCTGGCCTCCGACCACCAGATGGAACTCACTCAGGAGATTTCAGTCAGTGCAACTCTGACCTCCAACCACCAGATGGAGCTCACATAGGAGTTTCAGGTTGGTGCAATTCTGGCCTCAGACCACCAGACGGAGCTCCCATCTCCCTGTGATATTACTGGAAGTTCAAACCAGAGAATTTTACAGTGTCTTTCATTTGTCCGATCTCTGTACAGAAGCCCCAGCTGTATTAAAAAGAACGTTCGCAGATTTGGTTCTTGTGGTGAATGAGATTCACACGGTATTATAGTTACCAATGCCACTCTGTTCCAAGTATGTATCAATATTGTAAGTGCAGATGCACAACCTGACCACCAGGGGGAGTAGCTCTGGGAGTACTTGAGAGTTTGTACTGGGCTCCCCCCTTGGCTCCGCCCAGAAATCCTCCCCCTGGAGCTGCTGTATAAAGATCAGTGCCACAGAGTCAGCCAGCCAGTTCACCGAAAGGTCAACGGCTAACAGGCTGGCTCTGTTGTAAATATATTAAAACCGCTATTCTAATCCTACAAGCACGTATCCGTAGAATTGATGGTTCCATCAATTTAATATACTTACGAAACAGTCGAAGTAAATCACGGTAGCAGCCCTCAAGCACGGACGCCTAGCACTCGACCTGCAGGATGCAGAGGCTAAAGAGATTTTTTCCCACTGCCTGGGATGTTTTAAGGCCTACTTGGCAGAAGCCAGCACCGCTGGAACAACGGAGGAACAAAAACTCAGCCTACTGCACGCGAGGGTAAGCCACAGAATCTCCACACAGCTAAACCCGGCCGGTTCTTACACCGCAGCGCTGGCAATATTGGACAAAATGTACGTTAGGCCCATTAACGAGGTTTATGCACGCCACGTGTTTACGACTCGCCGTCAGTGGCCTACAGAAACGCTAGCCGAATTTGTACGGGAATAGAACAATCTTTCTAATGACTGTAATTATCAAGCCGTTACTGCGGCTGAACATAGGGAGCTTGCTGTGCGGGACGTTTTCGTAGTGGGCCTCAGATCTAACTATGATGACTGTTTGGAGACTGAGGGAGTTAGGTGAGGAGGGAGTAAGGTGCTCCTTACATTTCATTTCCTATATTTATCAAAGAGCATGAAGGGAGCCAGGAGTTTAGAGTACAGCTGACTGGAAGTAGAGTCTGAGGGCGGAGGTCCAGTTGGTCCAAGGGGCAGCTAATTCTGTAAAGTAAGAGGGGATGGAGGCTAGGGCAGTTGCATGCTCCTCCTGTAGGATGTGGGTGGTGAGGGAAACCACTGGTGTCCCCGCTGACTATACCTGCGGGAAGTGCACCCAACTCCAGCTCCTCAGAGACCGTGTTAAGGTACTGGAGCTGGAGCTGGATGAACTTCGGATCATCCGGGAGGCAGAGGGGGTTAGAGAGGAGAGTTACAGGGAGGTAGCCACACCAAAGGTACTGGACAAGAGTAGCTGGGTTACAGTCAGGGGAAAGAAAACTAACAGGCAGACAGTGCAGGGATCCCTCGTGGCCGTTCCCCTTCAAAACAAGTATACCGTTTTGGATGCTGTTGGGGGGGATGACCTACCGGGGGAAGGCCCCAGCGGCCAGGTCTCTGGCACTGAGTCTGGCTCTGGGGCTCAGAAGGGAAGGGGGGAGCATAGAAAAGCAATAGTAATAGGAGATTCAATGGTTAGGGGAATAGATAGGAGATTCTGTGGTCGCGAGCGAGACTCCCGAAAGGTATGTTGCCTCTCGGGTGCCAGGGCCAGGGATGTCTCGGATCGTGTCTTCAGGATCCTGAAGGGGGAGGGTGAGCAGCCAGAAGTCGTGGTGCACATTGGTACCAACGATGTAGGTAGGAAAAAGGGTGTGGAGGTAATAAACAAGTTTAGGGAGTTAGGCTGGAAGTTAAAGGCCAGGACAGACAGAGTTGTCATCTCTGGTTTGTTGCCGGTGCCACGTGATAGCGAGGCTAGGAATAGGGAGAGAGTGCAGTTGAACACGTGGCTGCAGGAATGGTGTAGGAGGGAGGGCTTCAGGTATTTGGATAATTGGAGCGCATTCTGGGGAAGGTGGGACCTGTACAAGCAGGACGGGTTGCATCTGAACCAGAGGGGCACCAATATCCTGGGGGGGAGGTTTTCTAGTACTCTTCGGGAGGGTTTAAACTAATTTGGCAGGGGAATGGGAACCGGATCTGTAGTCCAGCAACTAAGGAAGACGATAGTCAGGACGCCAAAGCACGTAGTGATGCAGTGGGAAAGGTAACAATGGCAAAGGACAGTACTTGCAGGCAAGGAGATGGATTGAAGTGTGTATACTTTAATGCAAGAAGCATCAGGAATAAGGTGGGTGAACTTGGTATCGGTACTTAGGGCTACGATGTGGTGGCCATCACGGAAACTTGGACAGAAGAGGGGCAGAAATGGTTGTTGGAGGTCCCTGGTTATAGATGTTTCAACAAGATTAGGGAGGATGGTAAAAGAGGTGGGGGGGGGGGGGGTGGCATTGTTAATTAGAGATAGTATAACAGCTGCAGAAAGGCAGTTCGAGGGGGATCTGCCTACTGAGGTAATATGGGTTGAAGTCAGAAATAGGAAAGGAGCAGTCACCTTGTTGGGAGTTTTCTATAGGCCCCCCAATAGCAGCAGAGATGTGGAGGAACAGATTGGGAAACAGATTTTGGAAAGGTGCAGAAGTCACAGGGTAGTACAGTAGTCCCCCGTTATACTGCGCTCCGCAATACCGCGGTTCGCGATATACGCGCGGGGGGGCTTATGGACCCCAACTGTCAGCTTCCCTCTCCGGATCAAAGTGTGCCGGCCGCTGAAATTGACACTGCCTGCTGATTGGAGGGAGATTCAGTGAGAGAGGAGCAGCGTTCCTGGTAAGTTTCTGTGGGTTTCCTAATATGAACTAAGGGAGCTAGGTGGGTTATGCAGATTCTATTCATATCCAATATCCACTGCTGCATATTGGCTCTGCAACTTTTTTACTTTCTTACTTTAACTTATATTTAACTTATGGTAGCATAATGTAAGTTAAAGTAAGAAAGTAGCACTTCTAAATTTATTTTAAAATCTATGCATGCGCTTCCCATTGTGAGTCTACGGGGGTCTGATCTCTCCCCCCGCCCCCCGTAGACGCACAATGGGAAGCGCATGCATAGATTTTAAAATAAATTTAGAAGTGCTACTTTCTTACTTTAACTTATATTTAACTTATGGTAGCATAATGTAATAATTCTGCAGTCAACTAAAGTAAGTTCTTATCAGAACTCTGATCGAAGGTTTTATCCAATGCTTCCGGTCCAAAAAAAAAGTTGCAGAGCCAAAAAACCCCCATCGTGGATATCCGCGGCTCGGATGCAACGCGGGTGGCTGTCTTGGACCCCAACACCTGCGTTATAACGGGGGACTACTGTAGTCATGGGTGACTTCAACTTCCCAAACATTGAGTGGAAACTCTTTAGATCAAATAGTTTGGATGGGGTAGTGTTTGTGCAGTGTGTCCAGGAAGCTTTTCTAATACAGTATGTAGATTGTCCGACCAGAGGGGAGGCCATATTGGATTTAATACTTGGTAATGAACCAGGGCAGGTGATAGGTTTGTTAGTGGGGGAGCATTTTGGAGGTAGTGACCACAATTCTGTGACTTTCACTTTAGTTTTGGAGAGGGATAGGTGCGTGCAACAGGGCAAGGTTTACAATTGGGGGAAGGGTAAATACAATGCTGTCAGACAAGAATTGAAGTGCAGAAGTTGGGAACATAGGCTGTCAGGGAAGGACACAAGTGAAATGTGGAACTTGTTCAAGGAACAGGTATTGCGTGTCTTTGATATGTATGTCCCTGTCAGGCAGGGAAGAGATGGTCGAGTGAGGAAACCATGGTTGACAAGAGAGGTTGAATGTCTTGTTAAGAGGAAGAAGGAGACTTATGTAAGGCTGAAGAAACAAGGTTCAGACAGGGCGCTGGAGGGATACAAGATAGCCAGGAGGGAACTGAAGAAAGGGATTAGGAAAGCTAAGAGAGGGCATGAAAAATCTTTGGCGGGTAAGATCAATGAAAACCCCAAGGCCTTTTACACATATGTGAGAAATATGAGAATGACTAGAGCGAGGGTAGGTCCGATTAAGGACAGTAGCGGGAGATTATGTATTGAGTCTGAAGAGATAGGAGAGGTCTTGAACAAGTATTTTTCTTCAGTATTTACAAACGAGAGGGGCCATATTGTTGGAGAGGACAGCGTGAAGCAGACTGATAAGCTTGAGGAGATACTTGTCAGGAAGGAAGATGTGTTGCGCGTTTTGAAAAACTTGAGGATAGACAAGTCCCCCGGGCCTGACGGGATAAATCCAAGGATTCTATGGGAAGCAAGAAATGAAATTGCAGAGCCGTTGGCAATGATCTTTTCGTCCTCGCTGTCAACAGGGGTGGTACCAGAGGATTGGAGAGTGGCGAATGTCATGCCCCTGCTCAAAAAAGGGAATAGGGATAACCCTGGGAATTACAGGCCAGTTAGTCTTTCTTCGGTGGTAGGCAAAGTAATGGAAAAGGTACTGAGGGATAGGATTTCTGAGCATCTGGAAAGGCATTGCTTGATTAGGGATAGTCAGCACGGATTTGTGAGGGGTAGGTCTTGCCTTACAAGTCTTATTGACTTCTTTGAGGAGGTGACCAAGCATGTGGATGAAGGTAAAGCAGTGGATGTAGTGTACATGGATTTTAGTAAGGCATTTGATAAGGTTCCCCATGGTAGGCTTATGCAGAAAGTAAGGAGGCATGGGATAGTGGGAAATTTGGCCAGTTGGATAACAAACTGGCTAACCGATAGAAGACAGCGAGTGGTGGTGGATGGCAAATATTCAGCCTGGAGCCCAGTTATCAGAGGCGTACTGCAGGGATCAGTTCTGGGTCCTCTGCTGTTTGTGATTTTCATTAACGACTTGGATAAGGGAGTTGAAGGGTGGGTCAGTAAATTTGCAGATGATACGAAGATTGGTGGAGTTGTGGATAGTGAGGAGGGCTGTTGTCGGCTTCAAAGAGACATAGATAGAATGCAGAGCTGGGCTGAGAAGTGGCAGATGGAGTTTAACCCTGACAAGTATGAGGTTGTCCATTTTGGAAGGACAAATATGAATGCGGAATACAGGGTTAATGGTAGGGTTCTTGGCAATGTGGAGGAGCAGAGAGATTTTGGGGTCTATGTTCATAGATCTTTGAAAGTTGCCACTCAAGTGGATAGAGCTGTGAAGAAGGCCTATGGTGTGCTAGCGTTCATTAGCAGAGGGATTGAATTTAAGAGCCGTGAGGTGATGATGCAGCTGTACAAAACCTTGGTCAGGCCACATTTGGAGTACTGTGTGCAGTTCTGGTCACCTCATTTTAGGAAGGATGTGGAAGCTTCGGAAAAGGTGCAAAGGAGATTTACCAGGATGTTGCCTGGAATGGAGAGTAGGTCATACGAGGAAAGGTTGAGGGTGCTAGGCCTTTTCTCATTAGAACGGAGAAGGATGAGGGGCGACTTGATAGAGGTTTATAAGATCTTTAGGGGTATAGATAGAGTACAGTCAGAGACCTTTTCCCCGGGTGGAACACACCATTACAAGGGGACATAAATTTAAGATAAATGGTGGAAGATATAGAGGGGATGTCAGAGGTAGGTTCTTTACCCAGAGAGTAGTGGGGGCATGGAATGCACTGCCTGTGGAAGTAGTTGAGTCGGAAAAGTTAGGGACCTTCAAGCGGCGATTGGATAGGTACATGGATTAGGGTAGAATAATGGAGTGTAGGTTAACTTCTTAAGGGCAGCACGGTAGCATTGTGGATAGCACAATTGCTTCACAGCTCCAGGGTCCCAAGTTCGATTTCGACTTGGGTCGCTGTCTGTATGGAGTCTGCACATCCTCCCCATGACTGCGTGGGTTTCCTCCGGGTACTCCGGTTTCCTCCCACAGTCCAAAGATGTGCAGGTTGGGTGGATTGGCAATGAAAAATTGTCAAAAATTCTATGATTAACCTAGGACAAAAGTTTGGCGCAACATCGTGGGCCGAAGGGCCTGTTCTGTGCTGTATTTCTCTATCTCTATCTATGTGCGCGAAAGACTGCTAGAAAAGGGGGCCCAGGACTTCGATACTACTGTGGAGGCTGCTACCACAATGGAAGTCTCCTTCCGCAGCCTCACGTCGTTTCCCGCGGACCCCGCGACCTTATCGTGGACCCCCGACCAACAATCCCCCCAGGCCTGTGCCGCACGGCCCCCCCCAGCTACCGTGCTGCCAAAGCCAGTTACTCTGCGGCCCAGCCAGTCACTCTGCTGCCCCAGCCAGCTACTCAGCTGCCCCAGGCTGCCATGTCTGTGGCCAAAGCCAGCACCCGCGGCAGCTCTGCCCAGCCCAATCAGCGACCTGCAGCAGCTGCGGGAAGAAAGGCCACTATGCCATAGTGTGCCTCGCGAAAAGGGCCCAGTTTCTAACTCCCCAGTAGAGAGAACAAATCGCTCCCAACACCAGCGGGCCCGTGGGGCCCGAAACGCTGCGGCCTATGCCCCGACTCCGCCCCCTCCCACCACGTGCGATCCATGGGGGCCGCCATCTTGGCAAACCCCCACCATGCGGCCGGCCACGTGCGACTCATGGGGGCCGCCATCTTGGACGCCATCTCCCTCGCCACTCACCACGTGTGATCCACGGGCCCCATCTGCATCTCCATGCTCAGAAAGCTCATCTGAAGACTACGACTTCCCCGGGCATTCATCACGTGGCCCGCAACTCAGCGCAGCGATCCTGCATCAAGCTCGCCAGAACGTACCGGCATCGACTCGACTGGACGCCCACTTGGAAGACTACGACCTTCCCGGGCACTCATCATGCGGCCCGCAACTCAACGCGGTCACCCTAGATCAATCCCGCCCCAAGCACCTACGAGGTTCGATGGCGGAAGTCCAGATCAACGGGTACAGCACGCCATGCCTCTTTGACTCCGGGAGCACCCAGAGCTTTATACACCCAGAGCTGGTAAGATGCTGTTTGCTTCCTATTTTTCCTGTGAGCCAAACTATCGCCCTCGCTTCGGGCTCCCACTCAGTCCAAATCCAAGGACGCACCGTCGCTACGCTCACAATTCGAGGCGCTAGTTATTCAAAATTTAAACTTTATGTCCTGCCTGACCTCTGCGCGCCACTCTTATTAGGCCTGGATTTCCAGTGCAACCTCAAGAGCCTCACCCTCAGCTTCGGCGGGCCCCTGCCCCCACTCACTATCTGCAGCCTAACCACGCTGCGCATCTCCCCCCCTCCTCTCTTCGCCAATCTCACTCCAGATTGCAAACCAGTAGCTACTCGCAGCAGGCGATACAGCCTACAGGATAGGGTCTTTATCCGATCGGAGGTCCGACGGCTGCTCAGTGAGGGGATCATAGAGGCCAGTAATAGTCCCTGGAGAGCTCAGGTGGTGGTCGTCAAGACCGGGGAAAATTTTTGCATGGTCGTCGACTATAGTCAGACCATAAATCGCTTTACGCTCCTAGACACGTATCCCCTCCCCAGAATTGCAGACATGGTTAATCAGATCGCCCAATATCGGCTATTTTCCACGGTGGATCTGAAGTCTGCATACCACCAGCTCCCAATCCGCCCGAAGGACCGCCACTACACGGCGTTCGAGGCCGATGGCCGCCTCTTCCATTTCCTCCAGGTTCCCTTCGGCGTCACTAACGGGGTTTCGGTGTTCCAACGAGCAATGGACTGAATGGTAGACCAGTACGGGCTGCGGACCACGTTTCCGTATCTGGACAATGTTACCATCTGCGGCTATGACCAGCAGGACCACGACGCCAACCTCCACCATTTTCTCCAAACGGCACAGAAATTAAACCTCACTTATAACAGGAGAAATGCGTTTTCCACACAAACAGACTGGCCATCCTCGGCTACATCGTGGAGAACGGAGTCCTGGGCCCAGACCTGGACCGCATGTGCCCTCTCTTAGAATTCCCCCTCCCTCATTGCCCCAAGGCCCTCAAACGGTGCTTGGGGTTCTTTTCATACCACGCCCAGTGGGTCCCCCAATATGCGGACAAAACCCGCCCACTCTTTAAGGCCACACGATTTCCCCTGTCAGCTGAGGCGCGCCAGGCCTTCAGCTGCATCAAGGAGGACATTGCCAAAGCAGCCACGCGGGCGGTGGATGAATCCACTCCCTTTCAGTTTGAGAGCGACGCGTCAGAGGTAGCTCTAGCAGCCACTTTAAATCATGCAGGGAGGCCCGTTGCATTTTTCTCCCGTACCCTATCCACTTCAGAACTCCGACACTCCTCTGTCGAGAAGGAAGCGCAAGCCATCGTGGAGGCTGTTCGTCACTGGAGGCACTACCTCGCAGGTAGGAGGTTCACCTCATCACCGACCAACGATTGGTTGCCTTTATGTTTGACAACTCGCAAAGGGGCAAAATAAAAAATAATAAAATCCTTCGGTGGATGATCGAACTCTCCACCAGTAGTTATGGTATTAAATATCGACTGGGGAAGCTCAACGAGTCCTCGGATGCCATATCCCGCGGGACATGCGCCAGCGCGCAGATCAGCCGTCTGAAAGCCATCCACGTGGACCTCTGTCATCCAGGGGTCACCCGGCTCCCCCACTACATCAGAGCCTGAAACCTGCCTTTCTCCAACGAGGAGGTAAAAGCGGTCACCAGGGACTGCCCGATCTGTGCAGGATGCAAACCTCACTTCTATAGACGAGAAAGGGCCCACCTGGTCAAGGCTTCTAGGCCCTTTGAACGCCTTGCGATCGATTTCAAAGGGCCACTCCCCTCCACTAACAAGAACATTTATTTCCTCAACATCATCGATGAGTTCTCCCGATTCCCTTTTGCCATTCCATGCCCCGATATGACCTCTCACACAGTCATTAGGGCCCTGCATAGTGTCTTCACCCTGTTCGGTTTCCCCAGCTACGTGTATAGTGACCGGGGTTCGCCCTTTATGAGCAACGAGTTGCATCAGTACCTGCTCGACAAGGGCATCGCCTCGAGCAGGTAACAAGCTACAACCCCAGGGGGAACGGGCAGGTGGAGAGGGAGAACGCGACGGTCTGGAAGACCGTCCTACTGACCCTCCGGTCTTGAAAACTCCAAGTCTCCCAATGGCAAGAAGTCCTCCCAGATGCGCTTCGCGCAATCAGATCCCTCCTCTGTACAGCTACAAATCAAACCCCTCACGAGCGGCTCTTCATTTTTTCTAGGGGCACTACCAGGGGAGTCTCACTTCCGGCGTGGTTGAGAGGACACCAGGCCCGGTTCTCCTGAGAAAGCACGTCAGGGGGCACAAAACTGACCCCCTTGTTGAAAAGGTGCGCCTCCTCCATTCCAACCCCCAGTACGCATTCGTGGAGTTCCTGGACGGTCGCCAGGACACAGTATCCCTTCGGGACCTGGCACCCGCTGGATCAAGCCCCCCCACCCCCACTGAGGAATCCCTTACCCCGTTCCCTATGCTGCCGCCCCCTCGCGCCCCCGATTCCGCAAGTTCGCCCCACCGGTTCCACACGCCAGCACCAGCCCGCCCCCAGCGCCCCCAGTCTCCGGTCGAGCCAGAGGTGTATGAAGTTTGGCCGAGACCCGCCCTCTGCCATCGTACCCCAGCTCTCAACACCCACCCAGCCAACGCAAGAGGCTGCAACCCCGGTGCTCCGCAGATCGAAATGAACAATTCGTCCACCGGACAGACTAACTCTGTGAGCCACCACCCCCGCGGACTCTATTTTTTTTCACAGGGGGTGAATGTGGTGAATGAGTTTCACACGGTATTATAGTTACCAAATGTCACTCTGCTCCAAGTCTTTACATGTATCAATATTGTAAGTGCATTTGCACTATCTGACCACCAGGGGGAGTAGCTCTGGGAGTACTTGAGAGTTTGTACTGGGCTCCCCCCTTGGCTCCGCCCAGAACTCCTCCCCCTGGAACTGCTGTATAAAGATCCGTGCCACAGAGTCAGCCAGCCAGTTCACCGAAAGTTCAACGGCTAACAGGCTGGCTCTGTTGTAAGTATATTAAAACCGCTATTCTAATCCTACAAGCACGTGTCCGTAGAATTGATGGTTCCATCAGTTTTTCACAGCCATTCAGACAGAGGAATTAAAGAATCACAAACCTGACTGTGAAACTACTCCAGATGTTTCACTCCAGAGGTTTCCTTTCACAGTTCAGACGGCGGTCAGTCTTTTAAAGAGGAGTGCCTTCAAAGATCTGACGAGGAGCTTTTAAAATTGCTTGGTGCGGAGAGAGCATAGAAAGAGTATCATCCAGCTACTGCCAGACTGAACTTTTCCTTAGAACTGAGGCCAAAATGCAGCTCTCCGGATGGCCCGCCCTTCTTCCAGAAGATTTTGAATGGTTCCAGATATCACAAGAAACAACAGGAGATAATTCAGAATTCCAGCCACACTGATTGGATTCTTGCCAAGTCTATCAAAGTGACATCGCAGCCTCTGGCACAGAACCTAAATGGGAAGTCCTGGGCAAGTTAATCAAACCAGGGGTGTTTGAGGTTTGCCTAAAGTTTGTAGTTTAAGCAGAAATCCTAATGATGCAACAGTGGACCAGAAGACTGTAGATTGAAGGCAGGTAGCAGGACAAGAATTAACATGAAGCACAGAACAGACAAAGATTTTACAGCAGTATCCTAACAAAGTATGACGAGTGGACCAGACCCAACAGTGACTGGGATACTAGACAGAAACCCCAATATTTTATTTGAATTTTATTTGAAGACTGTGCTAAAACCATGCTCCAGGAGTGATTTAGAACATAGAACATAGAACAGTACAGCACAGAACAGGCCCTTCGGCCCTCGATGTTGTGCCGAGCAATGATCACCCTACTTAAACCCACGTAACCCGTATACCCGTAACCCAACAATCCCCCCATTAACCTTACACTACAGGCAATTTAGCATGGCCAATCCACCTAACCCGCACATCTTTGGACTGTGGGAGGAAACCGGAGCCCCCGGAGGAAACCCACGCACACATGGGGAGGACGTGCAGACTCCACACAGACAGTGACCCAGCCGGGAATCGAACCTGGGACCCTGGAGCTGTGAAGCATTGATGCTAACCACCATGCTACCGTGAGGCCCCTGATTTCATGAAGGACCAGGGATATTTCATATTAAAACAAACCTTATTACTAACACAGGATAAAATCTCCAACATCAGACCAGAAAGTAGCTAACAATTACCCTTTAAACAATGATTATCAATATTGTGACACAATAACCCCTAACTGCTATCTTTGCTTCCCCTCAAACAACAAAAAACATCTCAGCTCTCAATCCACTTTCAAATACAGTTAGCAGACCCAGGCATAGTTGCTTAAGAGATGACCATTTGAAGAGATAGAGCTGAATCCTGTCAGCACAATGCAGGAACTTGAGCTGGAGTCTTCATAAACTGTCTTCGTGGTTTGATTTCCATTTCACAACTGAACTGCCTGATTCTAAAATGTCTGGTAATAATAATAACCTATATAATAATCTTTATTGTCACAAGGCTCACATTAACACTGCAATGAGGTTACTGTGAAAATCCAATAGTCGCCACACTCTGGCGCCTGTTCGGGTACACAGAGAGAGAATTCAGAATGTCCAATTCACCTAACAGCACGTCTTTTGGGACTTTTGGGAGGAAATTGCAGTACCCGAAGGAAACCCATACAGACACGGGGAAATTTGCAGACTCCGCACAGACAGTGAGCCAAGCCGGGAATCGAACCTGGGACCCTGGCACTGTGATGCACTAGAGATAACCACTGTGCTACTGTACCGTGCTGTAGCTCCTCCCATTAGTCACTTCATCTTACCCAGCTGAAACACAATGGTCACAGATCTCCGCCCCGCCACACCAATCTTCTGGTGCGGCGCTCCCCCACCGGCTGTGGGATTCTCTGTCCCGCCAGCTGGCCAATGGGGTTTCCCCTTGTGGCAGCTCGGGCGTGGGTGTGCTACCGGCACTCTAGCTCCACCAATTAGTCACATCATGGTACCCAGCTGAAACACAATGTTTCTAATTAACCACTCCACAGGGAACCTGTCTTAATCCAAACAAAAATCCATTAGCCAAGTGTTTACGATTTCTTAATTGCCCCTCTAGTTCCCAACAACATAGTTGCTTTTTAAACTTGGATTTTTAAAACACGACTGCAGCAGTCAAACACACACTACCCAGGCATTTAACCCTTACTACATCAAATATCTACAAAACAATAGCTTGAAATTCCTACACTCATCACAAAGTACATCCTTCACTGAATGTGGAGACCAAAACTGTGCACACTATTGCGCTAATACCCTGTACAATTGGTGCAAGATTTATTTAACCCCGTACTCCAATCCCCTTACAATAAAGACTAAAATGCCATTTCTCTTCCCAATTGCTTGCCATAGCGGTTTGCAAATCTGTGTCAAACTATTGTTTAACCACTCAGTAGTTCACAAAAAGCTGCTTCTCTTGTTCACACCACCATCCTAAACTGAAAATGAAACTCAACACCTGGCTGCTTCAAATCCTGGCTCCTCCCATTAACAACATCATTTTACTAAAGCTAAGCACAATGGGCGGGATTCTCCAATAATGGGGCCATGTCCCCACGCCGGCGTGAAAGCCGGCGCCAAACATTCCAGCGTGAACGGCCCCCGAAAGTGAGGAATTCTCCACTGTCCAGGGGGCGAGATTGACGCTGGAGTGGTTCCCGCAGCACCAGCCGGCATCGAAGGGCTGGCGCGAGTCCGCGCATGCGCGAATGGCCAGCGTATTTCCGCGCATGCACAGAAAGGCCGGCGTATTTCTGCACATGCGCGGGGTTTCCCTTCTCCGCACCAGCCTCCGGGCAAGATGGCGAAGCCCTACAGGCGGAAGAAAGAAGGCCCCCCCACAGAACCAGCCCGCCCGCCGATCGGTAGGCCCCGATCGTGGGCCAGGCCACCATGGGGTCCCCCTTGGGGCCAGATGCCCCCGCCCCCTCCCCCAGCCTGCCCCCGCACACGTACCTACCAGGACCCGCCTGGTGTGAGGTGAGTAATTCACGCCAGCGGGACTGGGCAAAACTTGTTGGCCACTCGGCCCGTCAGGGCCCGGAGTATCGCTGGGGGGGGGGGGCGGAGGGGGGGGGGGGGGGGGAGGGGGGGGGGCGTGTCAACGGCTCCTGCCTGGCGTGGCGGGAATCCCACCACCGCCGGATAAACGCGTCGGAGAATAGGGAAGCCGGCGTCGTGGTGGTGGGTCGGAGAATCCCGATCAATGTCTCTAGTTATCTACTCCCCAGGGAACTTTCATTATATATAGAAAATTCAATTAGCTCAACTTTTACGGATCTTTAATTATCTCTTTTGATGCCACAAAACCTGGCTGCCTTTCAAACCAGGCTTTTTAAAAAAATGACTGAAGCAGTCACATACAGACACTAACCCAGGCCTTAGAACCTTGACTACATCAAATACATATAATACATATAATCCCTGCACTCATCACACTGATACAAACACACCCAGGTTACTCATCTTCGCCATCAACATTTACAAATTGCACACCTTTTAAGAAAAAAACATAAAAGGTGGGATTCTCCGTCCTGTTGCACCCAGTTTCTGGTGTGGCATGCCCCCCCCAGCGGCAATGGGTTTTCTGTCCTGGACTTTCCCATTGTGGGCACCCGTACGCTATTGGGAAGTCCGCGGGAGTGAGTGCAATGCCGGCGAAATGGGGGATCCCGCCGATGGAGAATCCAGCCAAAGGTGTTTCAATTCTCAAACCAACCACTGGAGTAAATCACGTCACCCCATGGCCACGTCTTCGCTCCCTAGACAGGGACACACCCAACTCATGTAAGATTTAAATATAATTGTCTGTGGCCATGTTACATCACAGGACGCCTTGTGGCATGGTGGGTGACTGCTCCTGTCTTCACATCAGGACGCTCTGGGTTTGAATCCACCGCCACTGCCCCCCGAGGACTTGATGGACGAGGAAAGACACTTAGAAATAGGTTGAGTCTGTCAACCTGCAATACCCTTCGAACCGCTCCAATGGCTGGCGGTGAGAGCCGGAGACACTCCTGGTCAGCAACGCTTGATGTGGAGTGGGGCCTCCTCAATCTATCAACCCTGATGACAGATGAGCGAACTGTTCAAGGCAAATTCTACCTATGGGGGACAGACAGAAAGTCTGCCTTAGAAAGCCACTCGGTGTGGGAAGAGAATTGGTATTGGAGTCTAACATCACCGTGCTAGGTTTGGGTTTCATGTCTGTGATTCCCCACACGGTGATGGGACGTGAGTCTGTGTCTGTGATTCCCCCTCACAATTATGGGACGTGGGTCTGTGTCTGTGATTCCCCACACGGTGATGGGACGTGGGTCTGTGTCTGTGATCCCCCCACACGGTGATGGGACGGGGGTCTGTGTCTGTGATTCCCCCACACGGTGATGGGACGTGGGTCTGTGATTACCCCACACGGTGATGGGACGTGGGTCTGTGTCTGAGATTCCCCCACATGGTGATGGGACAGGGGTCTGTGTCTGTGATTCCCCCACATGGTGATGGGACGTGGGTCTGTGTCTGTGATTCCCCCACACGGTGATGGGACATGGGTCTGTGCCTGTGATTCCCCCACACAGTGATGGGACGTGGGTCTGTGCCTGTGAGCCCCCACATGGTGATGGGACGTGGGTCTGTGTCTGTGATTCCCCCACACGGTGATGGGACATGGGTCTGTGCCTGTGATTCCCCCACACAGTGATGGGACGTGGGTCTGTGTCTGTGATTCCCCACATGGTGATGGGATGTGGGTCTGTGTCTGTGATTCCCCACATGGTGATGGAACGTCGGTCTGTGATTCCCCCACATGATGATGGGACGTGGGTCTCTGTCTGTGATTCCCCCACGCGGTGATGGGATGTGTGCTTGTTTCTGATTTCCCCTTCTGCGTCAGTCGTGCAGTGGAAGGCAATGGCAGGCCACTGTTGTGCTTAGCCAATCCATGCAATGTTGGTCTATGGTGTGAAGAAGATAGAGTTTTGATGGGGTGTTAAATAATGAAAAGGCTGTCCCCAGGTTGGCAGGTGAGCAGAGCAGCTGCAAATGGAATTCAATCTGGAAAAGTGTGAGGTAATACATTTGAAGGGCTAACAAGACAAAAGATTACACTTATTACGATCCTGGAGCAGACCGCAACAGTGGCTAGGATACTGGACAGAAACCCCAATATTTTACTACTGACTCAGTATTAAAATACCTTTAATATCACACGATAAAAATAGCTTAGAATCACCCCTTGAGTAGTGGTAGTCAATACAGTGACACAATAACCCTTAACTGTTAT
This sequence comes from Scyliorhinus canicula, assembly GCF_902713615.1. Taxonomy (NCBI): domain Eukaryota; kingdom Metazoa; phylum Chordata; class Chondrichthyes; order Carcharhiniformes; family Scyliorhinidae; genus Scyliorhinus; species Scyliorhinus canicula. Next base: position 56,203,051 of record NC_052157.1, read on the forward strand.
TTTTATTCCCACTCAAACAGCAAAACTATGTCAGCTCTCTATCCACTTGCAAATACAGTTAGCACTCAGGAGTACATGCTCCATAGAGATGTCTGGATACTCTACTTTGAGAAAGAGAGTACGTTTGACACTGTTTTCGAGAAAAGACCTGAATCCTTTCAGAACCATGCAGCAACCTTGGCTGTATGTCTTCAGAAGCTGCTTCTCAGCTGGTTTCAGCTCACCATACAATTCTGAATTGCTCAGAAAGAAACTGCTAATCTATCTACAGACATATCTTTAACTGATCTGCAGCGATAGCAGATGCTTGACGTCTGCTCACATCCGAATCTAAAACCCAACTAAAACTCCTTTTCTGAAAAATGCCTGGTACCCTAGCTCCTCCCATAAATGACCTCACCTTACCAAGCGAAAACACCATGCATCTAATTAACTCCACACGGAACCCCCTTTTAATCCAAACTACACTGCAATAGCCAAAACTTTTACGATGCCTTAATTGCACACGTTGCTCCCAAACCATTTAAAACCAGAATTCTTTAAAAACACTACTGCAGCATTCATACATACCCTAACCCAGGCTTTTAATCCTTACTGCGCAAAATACCTATAATACAATACATCCTAAAATCCTTCATTCATCACACCCTGGCTAGAATTAAAAATCAGAGGGAACTTGGGGTGCATATCGACAGATTCATGAAGATGACAGGGAAGGTCGATAAGGGGACTCGATCAAGGTGTTCAAAATCATGAGGGGCTTGGATAGGATGGATTGGAAGACACGTTTTCCATTAGTAGAGGGGTCAATAACCAGGGGACATAGATATAAGGTAATAAGGCTAGGAGGGGATTGGAGGAGAATCTTTTTTGCCCGGAGGGTGCAACTCACTGCCAAAAAGGGTAGTTGAGTCAGAAATTCTCATGACATTTAATAAGTGCTTGAATATTCACTTGCGCTGCCGTAACCTCCAAGTGCTGGAAAAGAGGAACAGTGTAATCTAATCATAATCTAATCAAGCAGATTTAACATGGCTTCTTGAAAGGGAAATCATGTCTGACTAATCTATTAGAGTTTTCTGAGGAAGCCTCAACCAAAGTGGGTCGAGGGAAACCAGTAGATGTGTTGTACGTGGTCTTCCAGAGAGCGTTCAACAGGGTACCTCACATAAGAGCTCATGGTAATATATTGGCATGGATAGAGAGTTGGCCAATGGAGTAGAATGTGGGAAAATGTGAAGTTGTTCGCTTTGAAAGGGAGAATAAATAACAGAGTATTATTTAAATTGAGAAAAGCTGCAGAAAGCTACAGCACAAATGAACTTAGGGGTACTACTGCACGAAACGCAGAAAGCTAACACCTAGGTGCAGCAGATAATTAGGAAAGCTAATGGAATATTAGCCCTTATTTCAAGTGGGTTGGAGTATAAGAGTCGCAAAGTCTTGCTGTCACTGTACAATGTACTGGAGAGGCCACACTTGGAGTACTGTGAGCAGTTTTGGTCTCCTTAATTCAGGAAAGATTGTGGGGTGAATTCATAGCCTCCCCAGCCGTAGATTTCTCAATGGCGCACCGTCACTGGCAGCGGGATTGTCCGTTCCAGCAGCTGGTCAATGTGGTTTCCCATTGTAGCCACCCCATGCTGCTGGGAAATCCGCGGGTTGGATGCGCTACCAGCAGAACGGACAATTCCACGAGGGAGAATTCACCCCATTATATCATTGGAGGCGGTTCAGAGAAGGTTCAATAGGCTGATCCCCGGTATGGAGGGATTGTCTTATCAGCAAAGGTTAAACAGGTTGGGACTCTACTCATTGGAATTTAGAAGAATGAGAGGTGACCTCATTGAAACATATAGAATTCTGAAGGGGATTGACACGGAAAATACTGAGAGGATGTTTCCCCTCATTGGAGAGTCTAGGACCATAGGGGAGAGTCTCAGAATAAAAGGGAGTCAATTTAACACTGAGATGTGGAGGAATTTAACCTCTCAGAGGGTTGTGAGTCTTTGGAACTCCTTGCCACAGAGAGCTGTGGGGGCAGAGTCCTTGTGCATACTTAAGGCTGAGACAGATAGATTCTTAATCAGTAAGGGAATGAAGGTTTCGAGGAAACAACAGGAAAGTGGATACGAGGAATGTCGGATCATCATATTGAATGGCAGAGCTGGCTAGAGGGGCCGAATGGCCTAATCCTGTTCCTATTTTTTATGTCTTAGAGTCGTCAGATCTTCCCTGGCCGGTGTGGGCACGATAGGCCGACTGGCCTCTTTCTGTGCTGCCAAAGGCTATGAATCTATAAATAACAATTCCACAATTTCTGTTTCTTACACTGAAGGAAGATTGGATGAGAAAAAGAAGGAACAGAAAGGAGAGTAAGAAATTATTCTGGTTAATTTCCCGATTGCGTCTCCGTCAAACGTCACAATGGTTCTGATGCCTGACAGGCTTAGCCTCTTTGGGGGCACCGAGGCATCTTCCCCTTCAGAACTGGTGATTCCTGTTTGGCCCCTCCATCCTCTGCTGCTACTCCCCCCCGCCCCCGCCCCCCAGTCTGGAATGTACTCAGCAATGGGGCATCCCGGCTCTCTTGGCTGGAGAATTCCAAACATTCAGTGCCATCCAAGAGAATATTTTTCTCCTCAGTTTGGCCCAAAATGGCCGACTCCTCAGCCTGGGAATGGACCGCCTCCCTCCCACAACCCCCACTCTTCCTCCCTGGGGTCTTCGAGGATCTATATGCGGTGGAAATAACCTTGCATTGCCCGCCCTGTCAAACCCCTTGTACTGTATTACCATCTCGGACCAGATCCCAACAGTGGCTTGGACACTGGACAGAAACCGCTCTATTTTATTTTAATTTTGTAAGGAACTAACACAGATATGAACACAGTATTAAAATCTTTAGCATCACACAAGGAAAATAGCTAATCAATACAGCGGCACAATATCCCTTAACCGCTATCTTTATTCCCATTCGAACAACAAAACCACCTCAGGTCAAAATCCGCTTTTTAATGCAGTTAACATACTCAGGAATACTTGCTAAAGAGATGTCTTGGACACTCCACTTTGAGAAAGAGTGGTCTTTCGAGACTTCTTGAAAGAAAGAGACCTGACAGAATAATGCAGAATCTCTGGCTGTATTTCTGCAGAAACCTTCACAGCTCACCTTCCAGTCAAACTCCGAAAAATTTAACAACTGACTGGTTCAACCCCTGGCTCCTCCTATTAACTGCATCATCTCACTAAGCTGAACATAATGTCTCTAATTAGCTACTCCACAAGGAACCCTCTTAAAATAAAGTAAAAGTCCATTCACCCAAACATTTACGATGTACCTTATCAAATGCCTTCTGGAAGTCCAGATATACTACATCTACAGGATCCATTGTCCATTTGGCTTGTTACATCTTTGAAGAACTCTAGCAAATTAGTCAAACATGAAAATGAAAATCGCTTATTTTCACGAGTAGGCTTCAAATGAAGTTACTGTGAAAAGCCCCTATTCGCCACATTCCAGCGCCTGTTCGGGGAGGCTGTTACGGGAATCAAACCGTGCTGCTGGCCTGCTTGGTCTGCTTTCAAAGCCAGCGATTTAGCCCAGTGTGCCAAACAGCCCCTTGTGCTAACATGAGACCCAGCTCATGTGCTAAACATGATTTAACCTTTATAAAACCAAGTTGACTTTGATGGATAGTGTTTCGACTATTCCTTAATAATGGATTCTTCAGCATTGCTGCCTCATGGTGCAGAGGTCCCAGGTTCGATCCCAGCTCTGGGTCACTATCCGTGTGGAATTTACACATTCTCTCCGTGTTTGCGTGGGCCTCACCCCCACAACCCTAAAATGTACATGATAGGTGGATTGGCCATGCTAAGTTGCCCCTTAATTGAAAAAATGATAATGGATTCTAACATTTTCCCAACGACAGGTGTTAAACTAACTGGTCGATAGTTTCCTACTTTCTGCCTCCCACTTTAACCTTTCCTGCATCCAGGGAATTTGGGAATATTATAACCAATGGATGGATCCACTATTTCCGCTGCCACTTTAAGACCCTAGGATGTAGACCTCAGACCCTGGGAACTGGTCTGCCTTCAATCCCAAAAGTTTGTTTCGCACTTTTACCCCATTGATGACAATGGTTTTAAGTTTCTCCATATTGATTACCTCTGAATTTCCTGTTACTGTTTGGAATGGGGTCGTCCACTGTGAAAATGGAGACAAAATATTGATTTAGCCTCTGTGCCATTTCTATGTTCCCCAATATTAACTCCCTGGACTCACCCGCCAAGGGACCAACATTCACTTTAGCCATTCTCTTCTCTTTTATATATTTATAGAAACGGTTGCTCTCCTTTTTGATATTTTGTGCAAGGTTTCTTCCACAATTTATATTTGCTCACTTTATTATTTTTTTAGTAACCCTTTTTGATCTTAAAAAGTTTCTCAATCTTCCAGCTTGCCACTGGACTTTGCAATATGACATGCCTTCATTTCTGTCTTTGTATTGTCATTAACCTCTGTGCTTATCCATAAATATTTATTCCCCCTCTTACACTCTTCCTTCCTCTCTGGAATATATTTTAGTTGGGAGGAATTTAATATCTCCTGAATTGGGAGGAATTGAATATCTCCTTAGACAATTGCTGCTGCTCAACAATTGTCTTCCTGCCCACTGGGGCCAAATCTGTCCTCATGCTGATGTTTAACTCTCGAATTTGAGTGCGGGACTCCAGTTTCATACCCGCAAACGCTATGATCACTCTTCCCTAGAGGATCCTTAACTGTGAAGTCATTGATTAATCCATCCTCATTTCCTATACCAAATCCAGAATAGTTTGCTGCCTGGTCTATTCTACACCATATTGCTCCAAGAAACAATCTCTATCTAACCCGAACCCTATATGTTCAATGAATTCTGCCTTGAGTTTTTTGCAAACGTCCCACGGCCTGAGTGGCCCAGGAATGTGGTTGTATAACAGCGAAGCTTGTTCAACAGTGTCCAGGGAATGGTGAATGAATTTCCCTCCAATAGAACAGTTCCTGGGCTTAGCGTTGGTGAGAGATTTGGCCGGACATCCCGATAGGCTGGGAAACCACATGTGTGGGGTCAGATCTAGCTGCCCACCCACCCCAGTCCTGAGAGGCTATGTTTAATGCTGGTGTTTTCAGAACTATATCATTACTGATGTGTTGCAAAGTGAATAACAACTTGCCCCTTTCTCCCATTGCAGAAGTCCAGGGAAGTCAGAAGCTGAACCTTCAGAGGGCCCTGGGTAAGTGCAGAGCTGCACAACACTGCTCACTCCACCAGGAATAGCCTCTAAATCACCAATTCATTTTCCACTGTCCATGTATCAACTCTGAACCAGGGATTCTCGGCACAACTGCAGTTCATCTGTGTCTTCACACCTCAGGGTGATGGGACGTGGGTCTGTGTCTGTGATTCCCCACATGGTGATGGGACGGGGGTCTGTGTCTGTGATTCCCCCACACGGTGATGGGACGTGGATCTGTGATTCCCCCACATGGTGATGGAACGTCGGTCTGTGATTCCCCCACATGGTGATGGAACGTCGGTCTGTGATTCCCCCACATGGTGATGGGACGTGGGTCTGTGTCTGTGATTCCCCCACATGGTGATGGGACGGGGGTCTGTGATTCCCCCACACAGTGATGGGACGTGGGTCTGTGTCTGTGATTCCCCCACATGGTGATGGGACGTGGGTCTGTGTCTGTGATTCCCCACATGGTGATGGGACGTGGGTCTGTGTCTGTGATTCCCCACATGGTGATGGGACGTGGGTCTGTGTCTGTGATTCCCCACATGGTGATGGGACGTGGGTCTGTGTCTGTGATTCCCCACATGGTGATGGGACGTGGGTCTGTGATTCCCCCACATGGTGATGGAACGTCGGTCTGTGATTCCCCCACATGGTGATGGAACGTCGGTCTGTGATTCACCCACATGGTGATGGGACGTCGGTCTGTGATTCCCCCACATGGTGATGGGATGTGGGTCTGTGTCTGTGATTCCCCCACATGGTGATGGGATGTGGGTCTGTGTCTGTGATTCCCCCACATGGTGATGGGATGTGGGTCTGTGTCTGTGATTCCCCCACACGGTGATGGGACGTGGGTCTGTGTCTGTGATTCCCCCACACGGTGATGGGATGTGGGTCTGTGTCTGTGATTCCCCCACACAGTGATGGGACGGGGGTCTGTGTCTGTGATTCCCCACACGGTGATGGGACGTCGGTCTGTGATTCCCCCACACGGTGATGGGACGGGGGTCTGTGCCTGTGATTCCCCCACACGGTGATGGGACGTGGGTCTGTGTCTGTGATTCCCCACACGGTGATGGGACGGGGATCTGTGCCTGTGATTCCCCCACACAGTGATGGGACGGGGGTCTGTGTCTGTGATTCCCCACACGGTGATGGGACGTGGGTCTGTGTCTGTGATTCCCCACATGGTGATGGGACGTGGGTCTGTGTCTGTGATTCCCCACACGGTGATGGGACGTGGGTCTGTGCCTGTGATTCCCCCACACGGTGATGGGATGTGGGTCTGTGTCTTGATTCCCCACATGGTGATGGGACGTCGGTCTGTGATTCCCCCACATGATGATGGGACGGGGGTCTGTGTCTGTGATTCCCCCACGCGGTGATGGGATGTGTGCTTGTTTCTGATTTCCCCTTCTGCGTCAGTCGTGCAGTGGAAGGCAATGGCAGGCCACTGTTGTGCTTAGCCAATCCATGCAATGTTGGTCTATGGTGTGAAGAAGATAGAGTTTTGATGGGGTGTTAAATAATGAAAAGGCTGTCCCCAGGTTGGCAGGTGAGCAGAGCAGCTGCAAATGGAATTCAATCTGGAAAAGTGTGAGGTAATACATTTGAAGGGCTAACAAGACAAAAGATTACACTTATTACGATCCTGGAGCAGACCCCAACAGTGGCTAGGATACTGGACAGAAACCCCAATATTTTACTACTGACTCAGTATTAAAATACCTTTAATATCACACGATAAAAATAGCTTAGAATTACCCCTTGAGTAGTGGTAGTCAATACAGTGACACAATAACCCTTAACTGTTATTTTTATTCCCACTCAAACAGCAAAACTATGTCAGCTCTCTATCCACTTGCAAATACAGTTAGCACTCAGGAGTACATGCTCCATAGAGATGTCTGGATACTCTACTTTGAGAAAGAGAGTACGTTTGACACTGTTTTCGAGAAAAGACCTGAATCCTTTCAGAACCATGCAGCAACCTTGGCTGTATTTCTTCAGAAGCTGCTTCTCAGCTGGTTTCAGCTCACCATACAATTCTGAATTGCTCAGAAAGAAACTTCTAATCTATCTACAGACATATCTTTAACTGATCTGCAGCGATAGCAGATGCTTGACGTCTGCTCACATCCGAATCTAAAACCCAACTGAAACTCCTTTTCTGAAAAATGCCTGGTACCCTAGCTCCTCCCATAAATGACCTCACCTTACCAAGCGAAAACACCATGCATCTAATTAACTCCACACGGAACCCCCTTTTAATCCAAACTACGCTGCAATAGCCAAAACTTTTACGATGCCTTAATTGCACACGTTGCTCCCAAACCATTTAAAACCAGAATTCTTTAAAAACACTACTGCAGCATTCATACATACCCTAACCCAGGCTTTTAATCCTTACTGCGCAAAATACCTATAATACAATACATCCTAAAATCCTTCATTCATCACACCCTGGCTAGAATTGAAGATCAGAGGGAACTTGGGGTGCATATCGACAGATTCATGAAGATGACAGGGAAGGTCGATAAGTTGGTCAAGAAGGCTTGTGGGATACTTGCCTTTATTAGCCAAGGCATAGAATATAAGAGCAGTGAGGTTATGATGGAGCTGTATAAAATGTTGGTTCGGCCACAGCTGGAGTGCTATGTGCTGATATTTTCACCACACTTTAGGAAGGATGTGATTGCACCGGAGAGGGTGCAGAGGAGATTCACCAGGTGCTGCCTGGGCTGGAGTGTTTCAACTATGAAGAGAGGCTGGTTAGGCTGGGGTTATTTTTGTTGGAGCAAAGAAGGCTGAAGGGGACTCGATCAAGGTGTTCAAAATCATGAGGGGCTTGGATAGGATGGATTGGAAGACACGTTTTCCATTAGTAGAGGGGTCAATAACCAGGGGACATAGATATAAGGTAATAAGGCTAGGAGGGGATTGGAGGAGAATCTTTTTTGCCCAGAGGGTGCAACTTACTGCCAAAAAGGGTAGTTGAGTCAGAAATTCTCATGACATTTAATAAGTGCTTGAATATTCACTTGCGCTGCCGTAACCTCCAAGTGCTGGAAAAGAGGAACAGTGTAATCTAATCATCATCTAATCAAGCAGATTTAACATGGCTTCTTGAAAGGGAAATCATGTCTGACTAGTCTATTAGAGTTTTCTGAGGAAGCCTCAACCAAAGTGGGTCGAGGGAAACCAGTAGATGTGTTGTACTTGGTCTTCCAGAGGGCGTTCAACAGGGTACCTCACATAAGAGCTCATGGTAATATATTGGCATGGATAGAGAGTTGGCCAATGGAGTAGAATGTGGGAAAATGTGAAGTTGTTCGCTTTGAAAGGGAGAATAAAGAACAGAGTATTATTTAAATTGAGAAAAGCTGCAGAAAGCTACAGCACAAATGAACTTAGGGGTACTACTGCACGAAACGCAGAAAGCTAACACCGAGGTGCAGCAGATAATTAGGAAAGCTAATGGAATATTAGCCCTTATTTCAAGTGGGTTGGAGTATAAGAGTCGCAAAGTCTTGCTGTCACTGTACAATGTACTGGAGAGGCCACACTTGGAGTACTGTGAGCAGTTTTGGTCTCCTTAATTCAGGAAAGATATTGGGGTGAATTCTTAGCCTCCCCAGCCGTAGATTTCTCAATGGCGCACCGTCACTGGCAGCGGGATTGTCCATTCCAGCAGCTGGTCAATGTGGTTTCCCATTGTAGCCACCCCATGCTGCTGGGAAATCCGCGGGTTGGATGCGCTACCAGCGGAACGGACAATTCCACGAGTGGAGAATTCACCCCATTATATCATTGGAGGTGGTTCAGAGAAGGTTAAATAGGATGATCCCCGGTATGGAGGGATTGTCTTATCAGCAAAGGTTAAACAGGTTCGGACTCTACTCATTGGAATTTAGAAGAATGAGAGGTGACCTCATTGAAACATATAGAATTCTGAAGGGGATTGACACGGAAAATACTGAGAGGATGTTTCCCCTCATTGGAGAGTCTAGGACCAGAGGGGAGAGTCTCAGAATAAAAGGGAATCAAATTTAACACTGAGATGTGGAGGAATTTAACCTCTCAGAGGGTTGTGAGTCTTTGGAACTCCTTGCCACAGAGAGCTGTGGGGGCAGAGTCCTTGTGCATACTTAAGGCTGAGACAGATAGATTCTTAATCAGTAAGGGAATGAAGGTTTCGAGGAAACAACAGGAAAGTGGATACGAGGAATGTCGGATCATCATATTGAATGGCAGAGCTGGCTAGAGGGGCCGAATGGCCTAATCCTGTTCCTATTTTTTATGTCTTAGAGTCGTCAGATCTTCCCTGGCCGGTGTGGGCACGATAGGCCGACTGGCCTCTTTCTGTGCTGCCAAAGGCTATGAATCTATAAATAACAATTCCACAATTTCTGTTTCTTACACTGAAGGAAGATTGGATGAGAAAAAGAAGGAACAGAAAGGAGAGTAAGAAATTATTCTGGTTAATTTCCCGATTGTGTCTCCGTCAAACGTCACAATGGTTCTGATGCCTGACAGGCTTAGCCTCTTTGGGGGCACCGAGGCATCTTCCCCTTCAGAACTGGTGATTCCTGTTTGGCCCCTCCATCCTCTGCTGCTACTCCCCCCCCCCCCCCCCCCCCCAGTCTGGAATGTACTCAGCAATGGGGCATCCCGGCTCTCTTGGCTGGAGAATTCCAAACATTCAGTGCCATCCAAGAGAATATTTTTCTCCTCAGTTTGGCCCAAAATGGCCGACTCCTCAGCCTGGGAATGGACCGCCTCCCTCCCACAACCCCCACTCTTCCTCCCTGGGGTCTTCGAGGATCTATATGTGGTGGAAATAACCTTGCATTGCCCGCCCTGTCAAACCCCTTGTACTGTATTACCATCTCGGACCAGATCCCAACAGTGGCTTGGACACTGGACAGAAACCGCTCTATTTTATTTTAATTTTGTAAGGAACTAACACAGATATGAACACAGTATTAAAATCTTTAGCATCACACAAGGAAAATAGCTAATCAATACAGCGGCACAATATCCCTTAACCGCTATCTTTATTCCCACTCGAACAACAAAACCACCTCAGGTCAAAATCCGCTTTTTAATGCAGTTAACATACTCAGGAATACTTGCTAAAGAGATGTCTTGGACACTCCACTTTGAGAAAGAGAGGTCTTTCGAGACTTCTTGAAAGAAAGAGACCTGACAGAATAATGCAGAATCTCTGGCTGTATTTCTGCAGAAACCTTCACAGCTCACCTTCCAGTCAAACTCCGAAAAATTTAACAACTGACTGGTTCAACCCCTGGCTCCTCCTATTAACTGCATCATCTCACTAAGCTGAACATAATGTCTCTAATTAGCTACTCCACAGGGAACCCTCTTAAAATAAAGTAAAAGTCCATTCACCCAAACATTTACGATGTACCTTATCAAATGCCTTCTGGAAGTCCAGATATACTACATCTACAGGATCCATTGTCCATTTGGCTTGTTACATCTTTGAAGAACTCTAGCAAATTAGTTAAACATGAAAATGAAATGAAAATCGCTTATTGTCACAAGTAGGCTTCAAATGAAGTTACTGTGAAAAGCCCCTATTCGCCACATTCCGGCGCCTTTTACAGGAATCGAACGGTGCTGCTGGCCTGCTTGGTCTGCTTTCAAAGCCAGCGTTTTGCCCAGTGTGCCAAACAGCCCCTTGTGCTAACATGAGCCCCAGCTCATGTGCTAAACATGATTTACCCTTTATAAAACCAAGTTGACTTTGATGGATAGTGTTTCGACTATTCCTTAATAATGGATTCTTCAGCATTGCTGCCTCATGGTGCAGAGGTCCCAGGTTCGATCCCAGCTCTGGGTCACTATCCGTGTGGAATTTGCACATTCTCTCCGTGTTTGCGTGGGTCTCACCCCCACAACCCTAAAATGTGCATGATAGGTGGATTGGCCATGCTAAGTTGCCCCTTAATTGAAAAAATGATAATGGATTCTAACATTTTCCCAACGACAGGTGTTAAACTAACTGGTCGATAGTTTCCTACTTTCTGCCTCCCTCTTTTGAATAAGGGCATTACATTAGCATTTTCCAATCCACTTTAACCTTTCCTGCATCCAGGGAATTTGGGAATATTATAACCAATGGATGGATCCACTATTTCCGCTGCAACTTCCTTTAAGACCCTAGGATGTAGACCTCAGACCCTGGGGACTGGTCTGCCTTCAATCCCAAAAGTTTGTTTCGCACTTTTACCCCATTGATGACAATGGTTTTAAGTTTCTCCATATTGATTACCTCTGAATTTCCGGTTACTGTTTGGAATGGGGTTGTCCACTGTGAAAATGGAGATAAAATATTGATTTAGCCTCTGTGCCATTTCTATGTTCCCCAGTATTAACTCCCTGGACTCACCCGCCAAGGGACCAACATTCACTTTAGCCATTCTCTTCTCTTTTATATATTTATAGAAACGGTTGCTCTCCTTTTTGATATTTTGTGCAAGGTTTCTTCCGCAATTTATATTTGCTCACTTTATTATTTTTTTAGTAACCCTTTTTGATCTTAAAAAGTTTCTCAATCTTCCAGCTTGCCACTGGACTTTGCAATATGACATGCCTTCATTTCTGTCTTTGTATTGTCATTAACCTCTGTGCTTAGCCATAAATATTTGTTCCCCCTCTTACACTCTTCCTTCCTCTCTGGAATATATTTTAGTTGGGAGGAATTTAATATCTCCTTAATTGGGAGGAATTGAATATCTCCTTAGACAATTGCTGCTGCTCAACAATTGTCTTCCTGCCCACTGGGGCCAAATCTGTCCTCATGCTGATGTTTAACTCTCGAATTTGAGTGCGGGACTCCAGTTTCATACCCGCAAACGCTATGATCACTCTTCCCTAGAGGATCCTTAACTGTGAAGTCATTGATTAATCCATCCTCATTTCCTATACCAAATCCAGAATAGTTTGCTGCCTGGTCTATTCTACACCATATTGCTCCAAGAAACAATCTCTATCTAACCCGAACCCTATATGTTCAATGAATTCTGCCTTGAGTTTTTTGCAAACGTCCCACGGCCTGAGTGGCCCAGGAATGTGGTTGTATAACAGCGAAGCTTGTTCACAGTGTCCAGGGAATGGTGAATGAATTTCCCTCCAATAGAACAGTTCCTGGGCTTAGCGTTGGTGAGAGATTTGGCCGGACATCCCGATAGGCTGGGAAACCACATGTGTGGGGTCAGATCTAGCTGCCCACCCACCCCAGTGCTGAGAGGCTATGTTTAATGCTGGTGTTTTCAGAACTATATCATTACTGATGTGTTGCAAAGTGAATAACAACTTGCCCCTTTCTCCCATTGCAGAAGTCCAGGGAAGTCAGAAGCTGAACCTTCAGAGGGCCCTGGGTAAGTGCAGAGCTGCACAACACTGCTCACTCCACCAGGAATAGCCTCTAAATCGCCAATTCATTTTCCATTGTCCATGTATCAACTCTGAACCAGGGATTCTCGGCACAACTGCAGTTCATCTGTGTCTTCACACCTCAGGGTGATGGGACGTGGGTCTGTGTCTGTGATTCCCCCCACACGACGATGGGATGTGGGTCTGTGTCTGTGATTCCCCCTCACGGTGGTGGGATGTGGGTCTGTGATCCCCCACATGGTGATGGGACGTGGGTCTGTGTCTGTGATTCCCCCCACACGACGATGGGACGTGGGTCTGTGATTCCCCCACATGGTGATGGGACGTGGGTCTGTGATTCCCCCACACGGTGATGGGACGTGGGTCTGTGTCTGTGATTCCCCCACACGGTGATGCGACGTGGGTCTGTGTCTGTGATTCCCCCACACAGTGATGGGACGGGGGTCTGTGCCTGTGATTCCCCCACACAGTGATGGGACGGGGGTCTGTGTCTGTGATTCCCCCACACAGTGATGGGACGTGGGTCTGTGTCTGTGATTCCCCCACACAGTGATGGGACGTGGGTCTGTGTCTGTGATTCCCCACACGGTGATGGGACGTGGGTCTGTGTCTGTGATTCCCCACATGGTGATGGGACGGGGGTCTGTGTCTGTGATTCCCCCCACACGACGATGGGATGTGGGTCTGTGTCTGTGATTCCCCCTCACGGTGGTGGGATGTGGGTCTGTGATCCCCCACATGGTGATGGGACGTGGGTCTGTGATCCCCTTACACGGTGATGGGATGTGGGTTTGTGATTCCCCCACACGGTGATGGAATGTGGGTCTGTGTCTGTGATTCCCCCACATGGTGATGGGACGTGGATCTATGATTCCCCCACACGGTAATGGGACATGCGCCTGTGATTCCCCCACACGATCATGGCTCTGTTATGATCAGAGAAGTTCACTCTCTGTCTCCAGTTCCGGTACTCGACAAGTTACAGAATATATTTCAATAATTTCTCCAGCAAACTACACTGTCAGATTTGTGCTTTAACCATTAATCTCAGAATGACCACACAATTCTCAGGATTCTGCAATAAACATCAGAATTATGAGTCTGTTATAAGAACATGCATATACTCACTCGCACTCACACACCCTCACACATACTCACACACATACTCACTCATACTCACACACACGCACACTCACACATAGACTCACCCTCAGATGCCCTCATACAATCACACCCAGAAAGAAATACAATCACTCTAAGTTGCTCATGTACACTCACATATGCACACTCACAATGGCACACAGGCTTACACACACACTCAACTACACCAACACAAACTGGCACACACACGCACATGTACTCACACACTCAACACAAATACTCACACTTACAATCTCACACACTCAGAAATACATACTCACACTCACACACACTCACAGAAATACACTCTCACACACACACACTGTCAGACACATATTCACACTCACACACAATCATAGAAACACACACTCACACGTACTGTCACACACATGCACTGTCACACACACACACACACACTCACAGAAACACACCCTCACGCACTCAAATACACACTGGCACACACACATACATGGTCATGCAGACACAAACACACACAAATACACACTCACTTGTAAACACACATTCACTAATTCACACACAAACACACATACACACCAATAGATATGGATATCAAAACTAGTGTGGTCTAACCGAGGGATATGGGGCGGGATTCTCCCATCTGACGGCAGAGTGTTGACGGCGTCGTAAAAGCTGGAGTGTTTAACGATGGGCGTCATCGGACCGCTAAGTGTAGCGATCCTCTGCCTTACAGGAGGCCAGCATGGCACTGGAGAGACCTATGCCACTCCAGCTGCCGATACCGGTGTCAAATGGGCGCCACGGGTCTGCGCATGCGTGCTGCGACTGGCGCGAACTCGCGCATGCGTGGTAGCTTCCATCTCCGCGCCGGCCCCGACGTAACATGGCGCAGGGCTACAGGGGCCGGCGTGGAACAAACAAGACCCCCACCAGGAGAGGCCGGCACACCGATCGGTAGGCCCCGATCACGGGCCAGACCATGGTGGAGGCCCTTCCCCAGGGTCGAACCCCCCCTCCCTCCCACCAGGCCGTCCCCGATAGGATGGCACCGAGGTCCCGCCGGGTAAGACCAGATGTGAACAACGCCGGCGGGACTTGGGCTTTTCTGGCGGCCACTCGGCCCATCCCGGGCGGAGAATCACCTACGCGGCCCCTGACCTGTGCCATCCGTGCCGCCGGCAATGTCGCCGATCTCCGGTCACCGGAGAATCGGTGGACCGGCATTGGGGTGGCGGCACCTGATTCGTGCCCGGCCCGGTGATTCTCTGCACCGGCGTGAGCTGAGAGAATCCCGCCCAGGGAGATTACAACTGTGCACAGTGCTCCCAGTGTGGTCTAACTGAGGGATATGTGAACCAAAACTGTGCACAGTGCTCCCAGTGTGGTCTAACTGAGGGATATGTGAACCAAAACTGTGCACAGTGCTCCCAGTGTGGTCTAACTGAGGGATATGTGAACCAAAACTGTGCACAGTGCTCCCAGTGTGGTCTAACTGAGGGATATGTGAACCAAAACTGTGCACAGTGCTCCCAGTGTGGTCTAACTGAGGGATATGTGAACCAAAACTGTGCACAGTGCTCCCAGTGTGGTCTAACTGAGTGTCTTCATGAAGTGTACACACCTTCCGTACTTTACAATTCTGGACAAGAACTCCATGCTCTGTGAAAGGATTCGGGGGAAAGGTGGGATTAAGCAATTGAGTTGGATGATCAGCCATGATCATTGTGGTGAATGTACTTCACATAATTCACACTGTATAGTATTGTGTCCTTGTGGGCTCTGTCTGTGAGCCGTTGCGCGGCTCTGCCCACAGGAGGAGATGAGGAGCTTGTACAGGGCTCCACCCTCGGCTCCGCCCATGGCCCCTCTCACTACCTGAAGTATACATGCTGCAGCCTTGTGAGCCTGCCCTCAGTTCTTCTGGTCGCAGGCAGGTTCAGCTGTAAGTCTATTAAAACCACAGTTTACTTCCTATCGTGTCTCGAGTGCATTGATGGTCATATTAATTCAATAGACTTCAGAAAACTACTATGGAATCAGCCCTCAAACCTGATCGACTAGAACTCGACCCGCAGGCTGCAGAGGCTAAGGAAATCTTTCTACACTGGCTTCGGTGTTTCAAGACCTACCTGGCTGCATCGACTACCTCCAAGACTACAGATGAGCAGAAACTCAGCCTACTGCATGCACGGGTGAGCCATCGCATCTCTACGCAACTCAACTGTACCGACTCGTATACCGAGGCCCTCGCTATGCCGATTATATATGCGGCCGGTAAACGAGGTCTACGCGCGGCACATTTTCGCTACCCGCCGCCAGCGCCCCGCAGAGTTGCTAGAGGACTTCCTGCACGACTTAATGGCCCTTGCTCGGGACTGCAACTTTCAGGCTGTAACTGCCTCCCAGCATATGGAACTCGCTGTCCGTGATGTGTACGTTGCGGGGGTCCGGTCTAACTATGTGCGCCAGTGACTTCTCAAAAAAGGGGTCCAGAACTTGGAGGACATGGTAGCGCTAGCAACCACAATGGAGGTCGCGTTTCAAAGTCTCAACTCATTCCCCGCAGACCAAGCGACCCCATCGTGGACCCCCGACCAGCGACTGCCCCAGGCCTGCGCCGCGCAGCCACCCACCCACTATGGAGTGCCAGCGTGCCATTTTTGTGGCCAGCCCCAACACCCACGGCAGCACTGCCCGTCCCGCAACGCGACCTGCAGCAGCTGCGGTCGCAAAGGACATTATGCCCGAGTCTGCCTGGCGAAATCAAAACCCTCCAACTCCCCCGCAGTCCAGAGCAATCGCTCCCCCAACTCGCAGGCCCGCAGGCCCCGCAACGTTGCAGCGTGTCTGCCGACGCCGCCCCCGCCCAACATGTACAACTCATGGGGGCCGCCATCTTGGCAATCCTCCCCCACGCGGCCAGCCATGTGCGAGTCATGGGGGCCGACATCTTGGGCACCACCTTCCTTGCCGTCCACCACGTGCGACCCACGGGGGTGGCCATCTTGGACGCTATCTTCATCGCCCGCCACGTGTGATCAATGGGGGCAGCCATCTTGGCCATCACCCGATGTTTACCTCGACGACTACGACCTCCGCGGACAGTCATCACGGGGCAACTCCAGCACTGCTGATCGAGCTGCCGACTACCCGCAACTCAACGCAGTCACTTTGGACCAGTCGTGTTTGAAGCACCTCAGGAACCCGATGATGTCCGTTCAAATCAACGGATGCAAGACACCGTGCCTCTTTAACTCCGGGAGCACCGGGAGCTTCGTACATCCTGACCTGGTAAGACGCTGTTCGCTCCCTATCTTTCCTGCACGGCAAACTATCTCCCTCGCCTCGGGTTCGCACTCGGTCCAAATACAAGGGCGCACCGTTGCGACCCTAACGATACAGAGCGCCAACTACTCTAATTTCCAGCTGTACGTACTCCCCGAGCTCTGCGCCCCACTCTTACTTGGGCTCAACTTTCAATGCAACCTCCAGAGCCTCACACTCAGCTTCGGCGGACCCCTACCTCCTCTCACTATATGCAGCTTAGCGATTTTAAAAATCGACCCCCCTCCACTCTTCGCTAACCTAACGGCTAACTGTAAACCAGTAGCCACCCGCAGCAGGCGGTACAGCCTGCAGGACAGAGTATTCATTAGAGCCGAAGTCCAGCGGCTCCTACGTGCGGGAGTCATAGAGGCCAGTAACAGCCCCTGGAGAGCTCAGGTGGTGGTCGTCAAGACCGGTGAAAAGTTCCGGATGGTGGTTGATTACAGCCAAACCATTAACCGGTTCAAGCACCTCGATGCGTACCCCCTCCCCAGAATGGCAGACATGGTCAACCATATTCTCCACGGTGGATCTGAAGTCTGCATACCAGCAGCTCCCAATCCGCCCAGAGGACCGCCACGACACAGCGTTCGAGGCAGATGGCCGACTCTTCCATTTCCTCCGGGTCTCCATTGGCGTCACGAATGGGATCTTGGTGTTCCAACGAGCAATGGACCGAATGGTAGACCAGTACGGGCTGCAGGCCACGTTTCCATATTTGGACAATGTCACCATCTGCGGCCATGATCAGCAGGACCACGACGCCAACCTCCACCGATTTCTCCAAACCGCCCAGAAACTCAATCTCACCCACAATACGGAGAAATGCGTTTTCCGCACTACCAGGCTAGCCATCCTCGGCTATGTCGTGGAAAACGGAGTCCTGGGCCCCGGCCCTGACTGTATGCCCTCTTACAACTCCCTCTCCCTCATTGTCCCAGGGCCCTCAAGAGGTGCCTGGGATTCTTCTCTTATTACGCCCAGTGGGTCCCCCAGTATGCGGACAAAGCCTGCCCACTGTTGCACGTTTTACTATGGGCGTAAAACGCGTTTATTGGAGTGTATTAACACGCCTCCGTATTCGACGTGTGCTTAACACTACTAGGCTCTGTTGTATGTAATTATTCAGCTCTGGGAGTCGCCAGTTGCCGTATAGACAACGTCACAAGTATTCCAAGGTCAAGTTCAAAGTAATAAAGACGATACACCGATTAGTAAGGTTCAAACGATCAATATTTATTATACAGTTATAATAAATACTCATGCACACACTAAGAGACTAAGCTATAACTAAACTTAAGTGAACAGAATACTTATCTAACAGGAACAGGCAAGGTCAGAGAACGAGGCCTTCGTCCTGGTCTTGTACTGCAGCCTTCAGCAAGCGTTCTGGTACTGGGGGTCTAGTGGGCTTGGATCGCGTAGCGAGCGTTGAACTTACGGTTTCGGCGGCTGGTGCTCAACGGCTGGAGTCAGGATGCAAGATGTCAGTCAGGGCCGGAGCACGGGTTTAACAGACCGGGCTCTGTGGGGAATTTGCCTTTATACCCCTCTCTAATGTCCTTGCCCCCTTCTAGGCGGGCTCTACCTTTCGGTACCGATTGGAGCGTTTCCAAACGGTTACCTTCGAAATCCTCCAATGCGAGGGCCTTCCTCGATGTTGGGGGGTGGTTTCGATATTCGTTACTCTGGTGCCATCCTGTCTGCGCAACCTATTAAGTGTTACATTGAGATGGAAATGTTGCCATTGTTCGTGCCTGGATTTGGGCTGCCTCATCAGAATGCTAAGCGCTTTGCCATTAACACCTTTGGCTTGGAGATCTTGCACCTGGCCAGAAACTGGTTTGCTGCTTGCAAAAATGCTAATTAGTTGAGAGCAGGCTGTCTGTTCTCACTAAACAGGCTTTTCCTTCTGTCTTCCATTTTAGTTTGGCTCAGTGTCCATTTTGCGTGGCCAGCATGGCTACATTCCCTCCTTGTGATCCTCACAATCATAATATTGTGAAGGATCACCTATGTACGTTGCCTTCCTTGTGTTCTGACCTCTTGCCAGTTCCTGTTCTACTCTATCTTAAACTATGGGAAGAAGAGAAAAAATTTTTAACTAACATTTCTACTTGGCCCTATGTCAAAGGGACATGCATTACTGCAACTGGGAACCTCTACCTATCACTATTAACCTTAACCTTAACTTAACATTTCATCACTCTAAAACCTTAACCATTCACACCACAACATCACACTTCCCAACTCGGCAGTCGAGTATGGAACAATATAATACATGGCTGAATTTTTATTTACAGAGTGTTGTAATCAGTGAGGGGTTGAGGGGTTTGGTGGAATCCGAAGATGGGGGATTGAACTCTATAGATGGGTGAGGTGCTGGAACGAGAGGCTTTCCTCTTCCATTTCCTCAACCTGAGGGTCTGTACTAGTATGATGAGGATCGCGATCACCAACAGTGATTCGATTATATAGGACATGGAGTACCACGTCATGAATTTAGTGCACCAGGTCTGAACCTCGCTGATCAGAGCTGAGCACTGGGGGTTTGCTGTAATTGAAACATTTACGGTGGGGGTTGTGGGGGAAACGTGTCTTGTTTCCACACATATACACATAACATTTAGAAACAATAGGTGGGTTTCCATCATTTTGCTGTTCTTCTTCTTTCTCTTCCTTCTTCCTCCGGTATTGACAATCCTGGCTTCGACCTCTGTCTCGTCCTTTGAAACCTTTGGGATCAAGCACAGTATCTGTCAATACACAGTTTAAGACCTTTACTTGTTAGTGCATCTGTCTTTCAAAACCCAATTGACCCTTTAAAATGACTGGCTAAGTCACACCCTGTGACTCCCCTCATTTTTTTTTTCAAAAAGCGAATTTAAAGACCAGCATACACCTAACAATCCTTCCTTCTGCGAGCCGTCTCGCAGGCTTTGCTGATTTACCATCCGAATGTTCCCGGATGTAAATAGCATGTGTGATGGCGGCCGAAGGGCTACCTAACGTAAAATGAGAACAAACTTTGAAACAAACATCCGAATGAGTTGCGTATGGGCCGCGACGGGTATGAGTTGGATGGAATCCCCGGGTAGGGCGTGCTGTGCCATACCCGAGCTTGGCTGACCAAGGGTTGGTTCTCAGACAGGGCGGGTCCTCAGTGCCGTTTGTCCACTGCCTGAGTAACCTGGAAAAAACGGGTACGAATGTGTTCATCATGACTTGCAGCCTCTATTTCGCCGAATAGAGGGGCACCTAAAAAACCAAGGGAGCCAAGATGCTCCAACTGAGGACATCACTGAAGTTCTCAGAGATATCTGCGGACAAACTATTTGGCGTGTAGCCTTACAACTTTGGAAAAGATCTCCAATCAAACTGGGTTGTTGGAACCAAAGTTCTCAAAGGTTTCGGCAGAGAAACTTATTGTGTATGTGAGGTGGTCACAATCTTTTCAGCTGAAAAGAAGATGTCCATCCTGCAGCTGAACAATGTACAATCCTGAAAACAAACAAACATAAAACGAAGACAAACATACGTGCAGGTTCCATCAGAAAGGACATCGTTTCCCTCAAACGATTCCTATTTTACATCATCTGGACACCTCACTTTTCCTCTGCCTCTGTGAACAGGGTCACAAAGGGGTTGCCGTGTCGGGAGTCAGACACCGTGTCGTCCTGCTCTCCCGGATCCCACACCCTTGTGTGGATCAGGCATGAAACTTTGGAATTGTGTGACCGGGGGTCACTTTCATCGTTACGGACAAGTCTGAACGAATTGTCCCTGTGCCATAATGTAGTGTCGAGTGTGTTGTCGGGGTAGTCGGGGTCGGGTGGTGGTTCTGGATATTTGAGGTAGGTGACTTCCATGGGGTCACTGGAGTCGGGGTCGTAGTTGGTGCAGTGTGGGCTGTATGGCTGTGTGCTGTCGCTGTCTTCAGAGTCAGTGTCAGTCCTGCTGTCTCTGCTGTGGCAGCTTGTGGGCGTGTCGGGGCGTGGTCTGTAGTGGTCTGTGGGCGGAGTCGTGGGCGAGTCCGTGGATGAACTGGTCTGTGAGGGGGATGGTGGAGAAGTGTCTCTGGTGGGCGGGGTGAAGTGTTCTGCTGCATCCAGCAGGACATGGTGAGCATGGTTGGCCTGTGTTCCATATGCCTTTAACTGGTTGATATGAAACCACGCGGTCTTCCCATTAGGATACTTTATCCTGTAAACAGAGGGGCTAATTTCGTCCGAAATTGAGTATGGGCCAGAATATTTTGGAGTCAAAAAACTGCTGGGGTTATAAACAGATAACATTACCTGTTGTCCAACCTGGAATTCTGTGGTGTGTACGGTCTTATTGAAACAGGCAGTGCGTTGCTGTCGGCGTTTCCCTAGCTGGACTGCGGCTGCGATCTGTGCAGACCTCACAGTCTCAACTAGATCTTTAACTGCCTTTTCATGTGTGAGGGCCGTCACTTCGGGGCTTGTCATGTCCAGTCCTAAAAGGAATTCTGTACCTTTCATAGGGCGTCCGGTCATGAGTGTGTGTGGTGTGTATCCTGTAGATGTGGAGACAGTGTTCCTTATGAACATAAGTGCAAAGGGGAGCACTGAATCCCATGTGGAATTGTTCTCTTGAACCATTTTCCTGAGGGTCGTTTTTAGGGTCCGATTCATGCGCTCCACAATCCCGCTGGACTGTGGATGATACGCAATATGGAAGTTTTGTTTTATACCGAATATTGTCAGGACGTTTCTCATGACCCGTCCTGTAAAGTGAGATCCCTGGTCCGAATCGATACTTCGGGGTAAACCCCATCTCGTGAAGATGTGGTGGGTCAGGATCTTTGCAGCTGTCTTAGCTGTGTTTGTACGTGATGGAAATGCCTCTACCCATTTTGTAAAGGTATCTATCACCACCAGAACATACTTATAGCCATTCCGACAAGGGGGCAATGGACCTATAAAATCGATCTGGAGGTTTGTCCAAGGGCCGTTAACTGGGCGAGTATGCCGAAGTTGTGCTTTCTTAGAATACCGCTCCGGGTTATTCTGAGCACAAATCAGGCAATTCTCTATATAGTGTGTGACATCTGTCCTGAGATTAGGCCACCAACAGAGTTGCCTGAGGTGCCTCGTGGTTGAATCAATTCCTTGGTGTCCGTGGTTGTCGTGAAATAAAGCGATCATAGCATTTCTATCCTGCTGTGGGACCACATAAAGTTGATCCTTAATGATCACACCCTCATGTGTGGTCAGTGCGTGTTTAAAGTGCTCGTACGCAGGCACAA
The DNA here is from genome assembly GCF_902713615.1 of Scyliorhinus canicula. Classification (NCBI taxonomy): domain Eukaryota; kingdom Metazoa; phylum Chordata; class Chondrichthyes; order Carcharhiniformes; family Scyliorhinidae; genus Scyliorhinus; species Scyliorhinus canicula. The sequence goes on from NC_052157.1 coordinate 56,225,483, forward strand.
AGTTTCCCTTGAAAACCTCCCTGAGGTCTCCGTCCTGTTTCTGTGCTGCTACGAGATCTTTAACCTCTGTTTGTGAGACTTGTACTGCGCTCACAGGGGCGCTAGCTGGTGCGCTAGCTGGGGGGGTCCATAAGTGTCCTCTCCTGGAACCTGCCTTAGCCAATGCGTCGGCTTTTACATTCCCAGGGGTGATGACCTATGGTGGCTGCGAACTTTTATTATTCCGAAGGTCCTGTCCTTCGCTTTGTCTAGAATATGCTGGAGTAGAGGGGCTGATGGAAGGGGTTTTCCGTCTGCGGAGACAAAACCTCGTGTCCTCCACAGGGGCAGAAAATCTGTCAAACTGTTGCAGACATATAAACTGTCCGAATATATGTCTGCTGGGCTGGGGAAAGAATCGGGGTGGTCCACTATATATGCTATGGCTGCTAGCTCTGCTGCCTGCGCGCCTAAGTGACCAGGTAACTTCAGTGCTATTTCCTCGAGAGCGCGCCCCTGCGTGTCCTCGACGTAGATGCCGCATCCAGTGATACGCTCACCATTTAAAACTGTGGATGAACCGTCCACGTATATCTTGAGGGGTCCACACGTGTCTGTGTGTGGGGTGCCTTGTGCTGGGTTTCCTAGCTTCCTGGGGGGTGTTTTTGCTATGAAGGGGCCTGTGTTATGCAGGGGAGCTACAATTTCACAGTCATGGGGCTGTCCGGGGTATTGGAGGTTGTCTGCTAAATATGTGTGTGTGCGTGTCCGTTTTACAGTAATGTCCCGTCCTTGTAAAAGTAGGGTCCACCTAGCTGCCCTAATCTGGCTAACTGAACCGTCCTTCAGTCGACCGTCTAGTAGTAGCTGTGTGGGTGTGTGTTCGGTTAGAATGGTGATGGGGTTTAGTCCGGTTATGTATGAAAAGTACTGTACTGCCCAGAAGACAGCAAGGAGGTGCCTCTCACAGGCAGAGAATCCTTGTTCTACTGGGTCTAACAGTCGGGAGGCATAAGCCACTGGTCTTAGCTGGTCGTGCCGTTCCTGAAGCAACACGGCCGAGAGGGTCAGATCTGTGCTAGCTACCTCGATTGCGTACGGGGAAAGTTGGTCTGGGACTAGCAGCGCGGGTGCTGCACTAAGGGCTCGTTTTAACTCTTCCACAGCCTCTGTATGCTGCGGAAGCCATTCCCAGGGGGCTCCTTTCTTAAGGAGGTCTGAAAGTGGGGCGGCTTTTGTCGCGAATCCGTCTATGTGGTTCCGACAATAACCAACCAGTCCTAAAAACGACCGGAGGGCTGAAACATTCTGGGGAAGGGGCAATTTGACAATCGAATCAATTCTTTTAAATTCGATCTCGCGTTTGCCGTGCGTGATGACTGTTCCCAAATACATCACTTTACTTTCCAATATCTGGGCCTTTCTGGGGTTAACTTTACATCCAATTGAAGTCAACAATTCCAGGAGTTCGGCCAGAAGCGAAATGTGCTCTGCCTTTGTGTCTGTCTGCAGTAGTAGGTCGTCTACATACTGTACCAGACATTCGGGGCGGGAAAATTTTTCTAGTCCACTTGCCAGCTGTCGGTGGAAAATGGAGGGGGAATTGTGGAATCCCTGTGGGAGGCATGTCCACGTATACTGCTGAGTTTTAAAAGTGAATGCAAATTTGTATTGGCACGCTTTTGCCAATGGTATGGACCAGAATCCGTTACTGATATCCAATACCGTGAAGTACTTGGCGTTGAGACCCTGCTTGAGCATGGTCTCGGGACTAGTAGCTACCGTTGGGGCTACTGCGGGGGTTACTTTATTGAGTTCCCGATAATCGATGGTCAGACGCCATGATCCATCGGGCTTCCTCACTGGCCAAATAGGGGCATTGTTGGTGGAGGCTACCGTTCTAAGTACACCTTGGTCCAACAAGCTACCTATAACTTTTTCTATTTCCACCTCTGCTTCAAGGGGAAATCTGTATTGCTTTTGCGGTCGGGGGTCCTGTCCGGTAACATGAACTTGTCCAGTCATTCTGCCACAGTCATGACGGTGACTTGCAAATGCTGTCCTGTGTTTGTTCAGTAATGCTTTAATGTGTCTGTCTGTGTGGAGTGTAGTCAGGTCGAATGAGTACTCTCCCACTGCGCTAATCCGATTAGCGTAGTCTCCTACTGTGAGGGTGGCTGGTGCTCTGTCTGATCTAGCCATTCGCCAGACACACTGGTTTACTGGGTCGAACGATAAGCTGTGTGTGTTCATAAAATCAATCCCTAGGATGTGTTCTGCTGTCCTGGGAAGGTTTACTAGAACTACGGGGTGCCTTGTGCTAATGTTCCCTAGCTGAATTGCTATGGGTGCTGTAATGTGTCCCTGCTGCGAGTGTCCGGTGAACCCGCTAAGTGTAATGGTGGATGTGGTCGGCCACGTGTCTGAGTGTGCCGTGATCGTAGAGTTAATGGTGGTGCGGGATCCTCCTGTGTCCCACAGTAACTCTATGGGCTTCCCTTTGACTTTCGCTGTGACTACGGGCCTCCCTGATGAGTCCCATAGTGTGTCACAGACCCAAGTGGGGGAGCCCGGACACCGTCAGTCCGTCTCGTCCACATTGGTGGGTCCTGACTGTACTGTAACATTATGGATCGGTTTTGACTTATTGCGGTTCAGAGTGCCTGTCTGCTGGCCTCTCTGAGATCGCTGGGGCGCATTGCACTCTTTAGCCCAATGCCCTAACTGTCCACAGTTATAGCATTCCTGTCCTTTCTGTTGTGGGCTGCTCTTGCCTTCATTTACCCATGCGGGCTTCTGGTGCTCTCTGACTGCTTGGATATCTGCAGCAGCCTGAGCCTCTTCTGGGGATCTAACTTTGCCTTTTCCCTGAAGCGATTGCTCCCAAGCGCGGGACAATCTTTTCAGGACCCATTTCTCGTTATGGGCCTCTTCTGAGGGGTCATAGCTGTTGCAAGCGCTCTGTCCTGCTTCTGTTGCGTGGGAGATTATTGTGCGCGTCCATTTAACCATGTTTTCGCGGGTTAAATGCGCTCTATCTAATTGTCCAAAAACTGCGCTGAAATGAATCCACAGCCTTCCTGCGAATGCTGTGGGGTGTTCGGATCTTTTCTGCCTGCATTTGTTTAATCCTTCTACTGGGTCACCTCTATTGTACCCTATGGCATCTAAAATGGCGGTGTGCATCTCCTCTAGGCTGCCTCCTGCCACGTTCTGTGGGTCGGGGAGGGCTGCTACTACACTTTGGTCTGAACTCAGCACGGTGAGCTTAACCTGCTCTCTCTCATCCAGGCCGTACATGGTAGCCTGCTGCTTTACTTTTGCGAAAAATTGGTGGGGGTCTGCGGTGGGGAGGAACGGAGTGATCTTTTCGCACGCGTCCCTTAGCTGGGTTACTGTTAAAGGGGTGGTGTAGGTTATGTCTGGGGCGCCTTCTGATTCGGCTTTTCTCTGCGTGGTTACGGGATTTATGGGTGCGGTTATGGTCTGAGCTGTGGGGGGTTGGGGTGCCTGTCGTTTCTGCTGAGCTGCTGGCGCACATGTTCCCTGAACATAACGCTGCGCTGTCTCACTTAATTCCTGCCAATCTGGGGCATTTTCCCCATCTAACTGTGCTCCAAAGGTGCTTTGGAAGCCATTCTGCACCGAAAGCAGAGATTGCAGTTCCGCAATCTGTTTCCTGCATTTCGCGTGATCAACTGTGCTTTGTCTTTGTTCGGTCGTTGCAGCATGGAGTGCTCTCAAAGCTGCTTTGAGATCAGAGCATTGCCTCTGCAATGCCTCCACCTGCTTCTCCGATTCCTGTCTTATCAGAACGGCACGTTGCACGTCCTGATAGGCTTTCTCATACTGGGTCTGGGAACTGCTCAGATGAGCTAGACAAGACTGATGAGCCCTTTTGGCATCATCCACCTCTCTATCCTTCTCTGCCAACTTCCCTTTTAGATCCAGGTTCTCCTTCTCGATGTCCCTGACATCGACCTTACTCATCCTATTCCTCTCTTCTAAATCTGTCCGGAGCGTCCTGATGACCTCCTCTGCGCCTCGCAACTGTGCCAAACAGGACACAATCGCCATCGGCTTGCGTGCTTTACCTAGGTTCTTTTTGTGTATTTGAGAGAGGTTCTCCCACCAAGTATGACCTATACTCCCGGGACCTGTCTCCTCATTTGCACAAAACTCTTTCCAAAGGGGCCATCCCTTTCCTTGTAAATATTTGCGGAGTTCCAGCTCCCACGTGGGACACTGGCCTACCCTGCTACTGTTGCTGGTCGCTGCGACCACAAACCTTTCTGGATCCATCAGACGTTCCATTGCCTGCATGGCCATTTCCTCTGACTCTCTTTGTATAATTTGGAACAGGGGGTTGTTGGGGTTGTGTTTCAAGAAACGGGTACGGCTTACGCTATGTTCCGTTCAAAAACTGCCGAAAGTTTGTCGCAACAAAATGCTTTCAGTTTTACCTTACAGCCCTGTTAGTACGCATGCACTAAACACACTTCCGAATTACGCTTATTATTTTGAACACCTTGAATACTTGTGATTTCTTTCTTTCTCTGCAATTTGGAGTTCTAATTCAAATTTCAGGGTCCTGGACGGTGTGGGGTTTCCACTTACAACCGTGTCCCGTCAGGAAGTCGCCACTAAATGTTGCACGTTTTACTATGGGCGTAAAACGCGTTTATTGGAGTGTATTAACACGCCTCCGTATTCGACGTGTGCTTAACACTACTAGGCTCTGTTGTATGTAATTATTCAGCTCTGGGAGTCGCCAGTTGCCGTATAGACAACGTCACAAGTATTCCAAGGTCAAGTTCAAAGTAATAAAGACGATACACCGATTAGTAAGGTTCAAACGATCAATATTTATTATACAGTTATAATAAATACTCATGCACACACTAAGAGACTAAGCTATAACTAAACTTAAGTGAACAGAATACTTATCTAACAGGAACATGATGTGGAGATGCCGGCGTTGGACTGGGGTGAGCACAGTGAGAAGTCTTACAACACCAGGTTAAAGTCCAACAGGTTTGTTTCAAACACGAGCTTTCGGAGCACGGCTCCTTCTTCAGGTGAATGGATTCCTGTCCTTTCTGTTGTGGGCTGCTCTTGCCTCTGATCTCCGGGTCAGCATTCTACAAGGAGGCCTTCAGGAGACGCGACAACGCAAAATTGCTGAGCAAAAACTTATAGCTAAGTTCCGCACGCATGAATGCGGACTCAACCGGGATCTGGGATTTATGTCGCATTACATTCGGCCCCCACCAACAAGCCTGGACTTGCAGAGGCCTACCGACTGAACTGGCTTGGGACAATTCACACCTCTTTAACCTGGAGTTACCTCTCTCTCTGCATCTTTGATGATTTGATTGCCTGCAGGTGCTCGCATTCCGGGCATCTCTGACTGTGTCTATATAAACATTTCTGGAACAAGCCTTTCCATTCACCTGAAGAAGGAGCCGTGCTCCGAAAGCTCGTGTTTGAAACAAACCTGTTGGACTTTAACCTGGTGTTGTAAGACTTCTCACTGTGCTCACCCCAGTCCAACGCCGGCATCTCCACATCATGTTCCTGTTAGATAAGTATTCTGTTCACTTAAGTTTAGTTATAGCTTAGTCTCTTAGTGTGTGCATGAGTATTTATTATAACTGTATAATAAATATTGATCGTTTGAACCTTACTAATCGGTGTATCGTCTTTATTACTTTGAACTTGACCTTGGAATACTTGTGACGTTGTCTATACGGCAACTGGCGACTCCCAGAGCTGAATAATTACATACAACAGAGCCTAGTAGTGTTAAGCACACGTCGAATACGGAGGCGTGTTAATACACTCCAATAAACGCGTTTTACGCCCATAGTAAAACGTGCAACATTTAGTGGCGACTTCCTGACGGGACACGGTTGTAAGTGGAAACCCCACACCGTCCAGGACCCTGAAATTTGAATTAGAACTCCAAATTGCAGAGAAAGAAAGAAATCACAAGTATTCAAGGTGTTCAAAATAATAAGCGTAATTCGGAAGTGTGTTTAGTGCATGCGTACTAACAGGGCTGTAAGGTAAAACTGAAAGCATTTTGTTGCGACAAACTTTCGGCAGTTTTTGAACGGAACATAGCGTAAGCCGTACCCGTTTCTTGAAACACAACCCCAACAACCCCCTGTTCCAAATTATACAAAGAGAGTCAGAGGAAATGGCCATGCAGGCAATGGAACGTCTGATGGATCCAGAAAGGTTTGTGGTCGCAGCGACCAGCAACAGTAGCAGGGTAGGCCAGTGTCCCACGTGGGAGCTGGAACTCCGCAAATATTTACAAGGAAAGGGATGGCCCCTTTGGAAAGAGTTTTGTGCAAATGAGGAGACAGGTCCCGGGAGTATAGGTCATACTTGGTGGGAGAACCTCTCTCAAATACACAAAAAGAACCTAGGTAAAGCACGCAAGCCGATGGCGATTGTGTCCTGTTTGGCACAGTTGCGAGGCGCAGAGGAGGTCATCAGGACGCTCCGGACAGATTTAGAAGAGAGGAATAGGATGAGTAAGGTCGATGTCAGGGACATCGAGAAGGAGAACCTGGATCTAAAAGGGAAGTTGGCAGAGAAGGATAGAGAGGTGGATGATGCCAAAAGGGCTCATCAGTCTTGTCTAGCTCATCTGAGCAGTTCCCAGACCCAGTATGAGAAAGCCTATCAGGACGTGCAACGTGCCGTTCTGATAAGACAGGAATCGGAGAAGCAGGTGGAGGCATTGCAGAGGCAATGCTCTGATCTCAAAGCAGCTTTGAGAGCACTCCATGCTGCAACGACCGAACAAAGACAAAGCACAGTTGATCACGCGAAATGCAGGAAACAGATTGCGGAACTGCAATCTCTGCTTTCGGTGCAGAATGGCTTCCAAAGCACCTTTGGAGCACAGTTAGATGGGGAAAATGCCCCAGATTGGCAGGAATTAAGTGAGACAGCGCAGCGTTATGTTCAGGGAACATGTGCGCCAGCAGCTCAGCAGAAACGACAGGCACCCCAACCCCCCACAGCTCAGACCATAACCGCACCCATAAATCCCGTAACCACGCAGAGAAAAGCCGAATCAGAAGGCGCCCCAGACATAACCTACACCACCCCTTTAACAGTAACCCAGCTAAGGGACGCGTGCGAAAAGATCACTCCGTTCCTCCCCACCGCAGACCCCCACCAATTTTTCGCAAAAGTAAAGCAGCAGGCTACCATGTACGGCCTGGATGAGAGAGAGCAGGTTAAGCTCACCGTGCTGAGTTCAGACCAAAGTGTAGTAGCAGCCCTCCCCGACCCACAGAACGTGGCAGGAGGCAGCCTAGAGGAGATGCACACCGCCATTTTAGATGCCATAGGGTACAATAGAGGTGACCCAGTAGAAGGATTAAACAAATGCAGGCAGAAAAGATCCGAACACCCCACAGCATTCGCAGGAAGGCTGTGGATTCATTTCAGCGCAGTTTTTGGACAATTAGATAGAGCGCATTTAACCCGCGAAAACATGGTTAAATGGACGCGCACAATAATCTCCCACGCAACAGAAGCAGGACAGAGCGCTTGCAACAGCTATGACCCCTCAGAAGAGGCCCATAACGAGAAATGGGTCCTGAAAAGATTGTCCCGCGCTTGGGAGCAATCGCTTCAGGGAAAAGGCAAAGTTAGATCCCCAGAAGAGGCTCAGGCTGCTGCAGATATCCAAGCAGTCAGAGAGCACCAGAAGCCCGCATGGGTAAATGAAGGCAGCCTCTGATCTCCGGGTCAGCATTCTACAAGGAGGCCTTCAGGAGACGCGACAACGCAAAATTGCTGAGCAAAAACTTATAGCTAAGTTCCGCACGCATGAATGCGGACTCAACCGGGATCTGGGATTCATGTCGCATTACATTCGGCCCCCACCAACAAGCCTGGACTTGCAGAGGCCTACCGACTGAACTGGCTTGGGACAATTCACACCTCTTTAACCTGGAGTTACCTCTCTCTCTGCATCTTTGATGATTTGATTGCCTGCAGGTGCTCGCATTCCGGGCATCTCTGACTGTGTCTATATAAACATTTCTGGAACAAGCCTTTCCATTCACCTGAAGAAGGAGCCGTGCTCCGAAAGCTCGTGTTTGAAACAAACCTGTTGGACTTTAACCTGGTGTTGTAAGACTTCTTACTAACAGGAACAGGCAAGGTCAGAGAACGAGGCCTTCGTCCTGGTCTTGTACTGCAGCCTTCAGCAAGCGTTCTGGTACTGGGGGTCTAGTGGGCTTGGATCGCGTAGCGAGCGTTGAACTTACGGTTTCGGCGGCTGGTGCTCAACGGCTGGAGTCAGGATGCAAGATGTCAGTCAGGGCCGGAGCACGGGTTTAACAGACCGGGCTCTGTGGGGAATTTGCCTTTATACCCCTCTCTAATGTCCTTGCCCCCTTCTAGGCGGGCTCTACCTTTCGGTACCGATTGGAGCGTTTCCAAACTGTTACCTTCGAAATCCTCCAATGCGAGGGCCTTCCTCGATGTTGGGGGGTGGTTTCGATATTCGTTACTCTGGTGCCATCCTGTTTGCGCAACCTATTAAGTGTTACATTGAGATGGAAATGTTGCCATTGTTCGTGCCTGGATTTGGGCTGCCTCATCAGAATGCTAAGCGCTTTGCCATTAACACCTTTGGCTTGGAGATCTTGCACCTGGCCAGAAACTGGTTTGCTGCTTGCAAAAATGCTAATTAGTTGAGAGCAGGCTGTCTGTTCTCACTAAACAGGCTTTTCCTTCTGTCTTCCATTTTAGTTTGGCTCAGTGTCCATTTTGCGTGGCCAGCATGGCTACACCACTATTTAAGACCACACTCTTCCCACTGTCAGCAAAGGCCCGCCAGGCCTTCAACTGCATTAAGGAGGACATCGCCAAAGTCGCCATGCGAGCGGTGGATGAATCCGTCCCCTTTCAGGTGGAGAGCGACACCTCAGAGGTCGCTCTCGCCGCCACTCTGAATCAGGCAGGGAGATCAGTCGCCTTCTTCTCCCGAATCCTCTCTGCTTCGGAACTTCGACACTCCTCAGTCAAAAAAAAAGCTCAAGCCACTGTGGAAGCTGTGCGGCACTGGAGGCACTACCTCGCAGGTAGGAGGTTTACCCTCATCACTGACCAGAGATCGGTTGCCTTTATGTTTGACAACTCGCAAAGGGGCAAAATAAATATTGATAAAATCTTGAGGTGGAGGATCGAACTCTCCACCTATAATTATGACATCATATATCGATCGGGGAAGCTCAACGAGCCCCCAGATGCCCGGTCCCGCGGCACATGCGCCAGTGCGCAAGACGACCGCCTAAAGGCTATCCACAACGACCTCTGCCACCCAGGGGTCACCCGGCTTGCCCACTACGTCAAATCCCGAAATCTGCCTTTCTCCACCGAGGAGGTAAAAGCCATCACCAGGGATTGCCCGATCTGCGCGGAGGGCAAACCGCACTTCTATAGACCAGACAAGGCCCACCTGGTAAAGGCATCCCGGCCCTTTGAACGCCTAAGCATCGATTTCAAAGGGCCCCTCCCCTCGACCAATCGAAATGTGTACTTCCTCAAAGTCATAGACAAATTCTCCTGCTTCCCCTTTGCCATCCTGTGCCCCGATATGACCTCCCACACAGTCATCAGGGCCCTGTACAGTGTCTTCACTCTGTTCGGTTTCCCCAGCTACGTACACAGCAACAGGGGTTCATCCTTTATGAGCGACGAGCTGCGTCAGTACCTGCTCGACAAGGGCATCGCCTCGAGCAGGACTACCAACTATAACCCCAGGGGGAACGGGCAGGTGGAGAGGGAGAACGCAACGGTCTGGAAGACTGTCCTACTGACCCTACGGTACAGGAATCTCCCGACCTCCCACTGGCAGGAGGTCCTCCCCGACGCGCTCCATGCAATTAGGTCCCTCCTGTGCAATGCCACTAACCAGACCCCTCACGAGCGATTATTTGTTTTCCCTAGGGGCACTGCCACGGGGGCTTCGCTCCCATCTTGGTTGAGGACACCGGGCCTGGTTCTCCTCTGGAAGCACGTCCGGACACACAAAACGGACCCACTAGTAGAGAGGGTACTACTGCTACACTCGAACCCACACTACGCCTTTATTGATCACCCCGACGGCCGTCAGGACACCGTTTCCCTCCAGGACCTGGTGCCTGCAGGATCCACCACTACCACCACCACCGCCGAGGTACCCCTCACACTACACCCAAGCCGACCCCCCATGCCCTGCGTCCCACACCTATAGGTTTCCTGCGCCCCCCTTCGCCCGTCGCACCGGTCAGGAACGGAGCTCGAACCGAATCACCCCCGGAGTCCACCCTCATATCCACACCGCCCGTCACCACCCAGCCACCCGAAGCGGCTGCAACCCCGGTGCTCCGCCGATCCCAAAGGACGACTCGGCCACCGGACCGGCTCAACCTGTAGACCCGTCACCCCCGCCGGACTTGATTTTTTTTACAGGGGGTGAATGTGGTGAATGTACTTCATGGAATTCACACTGTATAGTATTGTGTTCCTGTGGGCTCTGTCTGTGAGCCGTTGCACGGCTCTGCCCACAGGGGGAGATGAGGAGCTTGTACAGGGCTCCACCCTCGGCTCCGCCCATGGCTCCGCCCATGGCTCCGCCCATGGCCCCTCCCACTACCTGAAGTATAAAGTGCTGCAGCCTTGTGAGCCTGCCCTCAGTTCTTCTGGTCGCAGGCAGGCTTAGTTGTAAGTCTATTAAAATGACAGTTTACTTCCTGAAATGAAAATGAAAATCGCTTATTGTCACAAGTAGGCTTCAAATGAAGTTACTGTGAAAAGCCCCTAGTCGCCACGAGTGAATTGATGGTCACATCAATCATAATGAATGACGGAGCTGGTTCGAAGCGTTGAATGGCGTCCTCCAGCACCTATTTCCTATTTTTCTATCTTTGTTATTTTTTTCAATCAACTTATTTAGCTCATTTGCTACTTGGAATGACCTGCTTCCCCAGAGCCCTCTACCTCTGTATTACAGTAAGTCCCTGATTATCCAGGGAATGCGCCATTTCCTAAAATTCCTGGTCAAAATGGGAGCCCTCCACAATTACCCAGAATCCTCAGGTAGCTTTCTGTCTTCTGCTGAGATGGGCGTCACCTGTCTAACGCTTCCACATATTCCATTTCAGAGCGGATGTGGCACCTTCTGAAGAGGCAGGCGAGGCGAAAGAGGGAAGGTAAAGATGGATCCATGTTACTCAAGATCAAATTGTTCACCAGTGATTGCTGCAAGGTTTTTTCCAGCTTTTATAAGCTCCTACTCATTCTAAATGCTTCAGCCCCCACCCTGTGTACTGGCTCAAACAGAGACCGTTCACTCATTAACTCATCTGCGGCTCACCAGTCGATCTTTGCTCTGAGTTGGCCTCTGTACCCTCCTCCAGCCTGATAACTCTCCCAATCTCTGTAACCTCCTCCAGCTCTACAACCCTCCCTATCTCTGCAACCTCCTCCAGCCCGATAACCCTCCCTATCTCTGTAATCTCCTCCAGCCCGATAACCCTCCCTATCTCTGCAACCTCCTCCAGCCCGATAACCCTCCCTATCTCTGTAATCTCCTCCAACCCTGACAACCCTCCCCAATTCTGTAAGCTCCCCCACTCGATAACCCTCTCTTTCTCTGCAACCTCCTCAAGCCCTGACAACACTCCCTATTTCTGTAACATCCTCCATCCCCGACAACCCTCCCTATCTTTGTATCCTCCTTCAGCCATGACAACCCACCCTATCTCTATAACCTTCTCCGACCCCGACAGCCCCCCCATCTCTGTAACCTCCTCCAGCAGCGACACCCCTTCCCTTCTCTGTAACCTCCTCCAGCCTCTACAACACTCCCTATCTCTGTAACCTCCACTAGCCCCGACAACTCTCTATATCTCTGCAACCTCCTCGACACCCTATGGCCCTCCCTAACACTGAAACCCCCTATAGCCCTCTACAACTCTCCCTATCTCTGTAACTCCCTCCAGCCTCTACAACATTCCCATCTCTGCAATCTCCTCCAACCTCTACAACCCTCCCTATCTTAGTAACCTCCACCAACCCCGACAACCCTCCCCATCTCTGTAACTCCCTCCAGCCCCTACAATCATCCCAATCTTTGAAACCTCCTCCAGACCCTACAACTCTCTGAGATCTCTGCATTCCTCCAATTCTGGCCGACTGATCATCCCCCGATTCCCATCGCTCCACCCTTGGAGGCCATGCCTTCAGCTTCCAGGGGGGCCCGAAGTTCTGGAATTCCTTCCCTATTTTTGTCTGTGTCTCTCTCTTGCTCTCTTTGTATCCCTCACTCTCTCATAATCACTCCCTTTCACTTTCATTCTCTTTCACTCTCATGCCATCTCTTTCCTTCCTTTCTTTCTCTCTCTCTCAATCTTTACCTCTCTCCCTCAATTTCACTCTTTCTATCTGTCTCTCTCCGACTTTGAAACCGATTTTTCTCATCAGGTGCCAGCCCCTAATGTCCCTCCAAGTGACTCAGGGTCAAATTGCTGTCGGACATTTGACTCTGTGAATATCATTGAAATGTTTATTCTGCTTAGGATGCTTTATAAATGCACCTTCCTGTTATGAGGAGCTGAATTGGCCTCCTCCTGCTGAAGGGTGGGCCGAAATGGCCAATTGTGTACGGTACGTTATGTGCACATCCAGGTGTGCACGTTGAAGGCTGAGGTTGGGTAACACTTTCCTTCTCCTCACTCAGCGAGCCAGAAGAGGCCGACGAGCTGATTGTTTGAAGAGAGTCTGAGAGAATAAGTGCACAGATCTTGGTGATTGGATGGGACATGCTGTGACCCCACACGACCCACAATATGGAAGAGGCAAGAAGCAGCCAGAGAATAGAACATGAAGTAAAAAACAACCTTCTTGAATATTAAGTGTTTCTCTCACTGTGTGTGCAATCACCCACCTACACTGTCCCCATCAAACACTCCCAGGACAGGTACAGCACGGGGTTAGACACAGAGTAAACCTCCCTCTACACTGTCCCCATCAAACACTCCCAGGACAGGTACAGCACAGGGTTAGATACAGAGTAATGCCCCCTCTGCACTGTCCCCATCAAACAGTCCCAGGGCAGGTACAGCACGGGGTTAGATCCAGAGTAAAGCTCCCTCTACCCTCCACACTATCTCCATCAAATACTCCCAGGGCAGGTACAGCACGGGGTTAGATACAGAGTAAAGCTCCCTCTACCCCTCCACACTGTCCCCATCAAACACTCCCAGGACAGGTACAGCACAGGGTTAGATACAGAGGGCTACAAAATGTTGAGGGGCGTAGATAGGTGGATTGTCAGAGATTTTTTCCCAGGGTAGAGTGGTCAATTACTAGGGGGCATAGGTTTAAGGTGCGAGGGGCAAGGTATAGAGGAGATGTACGAGGCAAGTTTTTTACTCTTTGTTCTTTGTTAACACTCTCCCCATCAAATACTCCCAGGTCAGGCACAGAATGGGGGTTTAGATATAGTAAAGCTTCCTCTACACTGTTCCCATCAAACACGCCCAGAGCAGGTACAACATGTGGTTAGATACTGAGTAAAGCTCCCTCGACACTGACCCCATCAAACACACCCAGGACAGGAACATGAGGGGCTAGATAAAGAGCAAATCTCCCTCCACACTAACCCTATCAACACTCACAGGACAGGTACAGCATGTGGTTAGATAGAGAGTAAAGGTGCCTCCACACTGTCCCCATCAAACACTCCCAGGACAGGTACAGCACGGGGTTAGATACAGAGTAAAGCCCCCTCTGCACTGTCCCCATCAAACACTCCCAGGACAGGTACAGCACGGGGTTAGATACAGAGTAATGCTCCCTCTACACTATCCCCATCAAACTCTCCCAGGAGAGGTACAGCATGGGGTTAGATACAGAGTAATGCTCCCTCTACACTGGCCCATCTCACACTTCTTGTAGTGATATCTGAGCTATCATCTGTGTATGTAACATAAGAACCAAACTATAAATAAACATTAGTGCCTGTATGCATGAGTTAGTATTCTAGCATCCGACCATAGGTGGCGTGACGACAGGAGAACTTTACTGGAACACAGCCACATGTGAGACAGGATGTATTCTAGCATCCGACCACAGGTGGTGTGGCAACAGGAGAACGTGACTGAAAGACACCCAAATGGGAGACAGAGCCTGGACAGCAAGCACAGAGTGCAGGTGCACATCGAGGAGCTCCTGAGTCAACAGTAGTTAATAATAGTTGATCATAGTTGTTATTTAGCCGTCATATCCAACAGTAATCTTAGTAGACATCATACAAACCCTTCCGTGTTTTAATTAGTTAATAAACAGTTTTGTTCATTTTCAAAATTGTATGTTCTACGTTCACTTCAACTATAAAGACATTACCATCCATGCATACGGAGAAGATTACACTCCCAGGACGGGTATAGCACGGGGTTGGATACAGACTAATGTGATGATGGGTTTTTTAAAAAGCTGGGTCTTATATTTCAAAATTTACACAATCTCTGAGGGTGGTGGAGAATGTCCAGTGCCACTGACTCCTGGGTGTTTCCCTTGGGGGGTGGGGTGGGGGGGGGGGGGGGGGGTTTGATAGGGGGGGGGGTGGGGGGGGGGGGTTTGAGAGGTGGGGGGGTGGTTGTCCAATGCTTCCCTTCCATTGATCCCAGGTGACTGATCACCGCCTCTGGTGAAGAGAAAGGAACAGAATTGTCATCCAATCTCTTGTCATCCAATCTCAATGACCCCATGTATATTTGTGGAGAGGGGACTAGTGTATTCTGAAATATACCTCGGAGGGGGTGAAAATCCTGCATGGCCATTGGCCCGCATTTGTCCATCTGTTGCTCTGCGTATGTGTGAGCTGCGAGGCAAAGCAGTTGGAAGTTTAACTCACACTAAACCATCTGATACAGCAGCTGAAGCAGGAGCCCTGCAAAAATTAACCATCTTCTGCGAGGAGATCTTTAACAAAACTCTCACTCTGACTGTGTAAGTCAGCCAACCAGAAAAAGGTTCGCAGCTGGAAGAAGCACCAAAATCGTATTTCAGAACAACAGAATATCTGAATCCAAGAGTCAACTATTGACCTGCTGAAGCCAACCAGACCGGAATCAATCCGTAAAGTCCCCAAAGCTCATATTCTACACCTTCCAACTCACATACTGCTCTGTGCAACATTTTACTTAGCAGGAGGGCAGCAGGGTAGCATGGTGGTTAGCATAAATGCTTCACAGCTCCAGGGTCCCAGGTTCGATTCCCGGCTGGATCACTGTCTGTGTGGAGTCTGCACGTCCTCCCCCTGTGTGCGTGGGTTTCCTCCGGGTGCTCCGGTTTCCTCCCACAGTCCAAAGATGTGCAGGTTAGGTGGATTGGCCATGCTAAATTGCCCGTAGTGTCCTAATAAAGTAAGGTTAAGGGAGGGGTTGTTGGGTTACGGGTATAGGGTGGACACGTGGGTTGAGTAGGGTGATCATGGCTCGGCACAACATTGAGGGCCGAAGGGCCTGTTCTGTGCTGTACTGTTCTATGTTCTATGTTCTATGTACTATTGGACTCAATTATGAATTCCAATCTGACAAAACCTTTAGGGGAAGCACGGTAGCACAAGCGGATAGCACTGTGCCAGGGTCCCAGGTTTGGTTCCCCGCTGGGACACTGTCTGTGCGGAGTCTGCACGTTCTCCCCGAGTCTGTGTGGGTTTCCTCCGAGTGCTCCGGTTTCCTCCCACAGTCCAAAGACGTGCGGGTTAGGCAGATTGGCCATGCTATATTGCCCTTAGTGACAAAAAAGGTTAGGAGGGGTTATTGGGTTACGGGGATAGGGTGGAAGTGAGGGCTTAAGTGGGTCGGTGCAAACCCGATGGGCCGAATGGCCTCCTTCTGCACTGACTGTTCTATGAGGAAAGCTTCCACTGGTATGGAGGGAATTACCTATGAGGAGAGGTTGAATAAACTCACTGGAACGACGGAGTTGAGGGGCGACCTGATAGAGGTCTACAAAATTATGAGGG
This sequence comes from Scyliorhinus canicula, assembly GCF_902713615.1. NCBI lineage: Eukaryota > Metazoa > Chordata > Chondrichthyes > Carcharhiniformes > Scyliorhinidae > Scyliorhinus > Scyliorhinus canicula. The sequence continues at coordinate 56,241,516 of NC_052157.1, forward strand.
GCATTGATAGGTGGATAGTCAGAGACTTTCACCCAGGGTAGAGGGGTCAATTACGAGGGGGCATAGGTTTAAGGTGCGAGGGGCAATGTATAGAGGAGATGTACGAGGCAAGATTTTTACACAGAGGGTAGTGGGTGCCTGGGCCTCGCTGCCGGAGGTGGTGGTGGAAGCAGGGACGATAGTGTCGTTTAAGGGGCATCTTGACAAATACAGGAATAGGATGGGAATAGAGGGATACGGACCCTGGAAGTGTAGACGATTTTAGTTTAGACGGGCAGCATGGTAGGCACAGGCTTGGTAGGCCGCAGGGCTTGTTCCTGTGCTGTACTTTTCTTTGTTCTTTGTTCTTTGTTAACACTCTCCCCATCAAATACTCCCAGGTGAGGCACAGAATGGGGGTTTAGATATAGTAAAGCTCCCTCTACACTGTTCCCATCAAACGTGCCCAGTACAGGTACAGCACGGGGTTAGATACAGAGTAAAGCTCCCTCCACACTGCCGCCATCAAACACTCCCAGGACAGGTACAGCATGGGGTTAGATACAGAGTAAAGCTCCCTCTATACTGTCCCCAACAAACACTCCCAGGACAGGTACAGCACGGGGTTAGATACAGAGTAAAGCTCCCTCAATACTGTCCCCATCAAACACTCCCAGGACAGGTACAGCATGGGGTTAGATACAGAGTAAATCTCCCTCTGCACTGTCCTCATCAAACACTCTCAGGACAGGTACAGCACGGGGTTAGATACAGAGTAAAGCTCCCTCCACACTGTCCCCATCAAACACTCCCAGGACAGGTACAGCATGGGATTAGAAACAGAAGGCGCGATTTAATGGCCAGATTGTGCTGATTTTTAAAAAAAAATTTAGAGTATCCAATTCATTTTTTCCAATTAAAGTGCAATTTAGCATGGCCAACCTTGCACATTTTTTGGTTGTGGGGGCGAAACCATTCTCCACGGGGAGAATGTGCAAACTTCACATGGATAGTGACCCAGAGCCAGGATCGAACCTGGGACCTTGGCGCTATGAGGCAACAGTGCTAACCACTGTGCACCGTGTTGCCCTGCATTGCGCTTAAGTGTGAGCTAGACATGGCCATTAGATCGTGACAAAGTCGCCGATCTCTTTGCAATCGAACTGGACCACCACCATTGGAGTTTGGAGAGAAATGAATAATCACCACTTAAGGCCAATCTCCACACAATTAACGGGAGTGACCCCCTATTTCATGGCCCCCCGTGATTTAACTACTTCCCCAATAAGTGGTCACATGAGTGCCAATTAGTACTCCTTTTTACAAACGTGAAGCTGGCTGAAGTGCTGGTATGGGGATCCAAGCAGGTGAGTAGCCATCTTTGCTCGTGGTCAATGATCCCACGCCGCTCGGAGAGGGTTGGAGGAGCCCCTGAGCGGCCAGCTTCGTCCGGGTTTGTCCGTCATTGAGGGAGGGAAGTTGTGGAGATGGAGGGGTGGATGTCTACCTTGTCCTTGACTGGGGTGGGTGTGGGGAGATGGGTGTCTCAGCACCCGAGGGTCAACCTGGATCTTGTGTTCCCGTTCCTGGGGCATCCCCAGCCCCAGCCTGCCAGCCTCACTAATCACCCATAACTCCACTGACTGTGGAGGCCTCTGACCTTGAGGCTGAAGGCTATTGCTAATTGGGAATTGGCAACCGTGGTTAAGTGAGTACTTGACACCTCCCAAGTGGATCCCCGTGGGGAGGCGTGCAATGCAGTATGTGGGAGTTATTGTCCAGCATTCTAATCAGACCATGATGCCTGGACACTGTGCCTGAACACTGCAGGAAGCAACAGCACAGACACAGCAGCCGACATCCAAACACCCAGGGGCTGGGCCCTAGCACCAGGGAAATATCGGAGACCAGAGGGTGGGAGTGTGCACTGGGGAGGCAACCAGCGCCCGGTCCAGGTGATGTTACGTGCAGGTGTCTTGGGTGCAGTGTGTAGGGACTGGTGAGCAAGGGCCCCTGTAGTGGCTGTGGGTGAATGGGGAGGGCATGTAAGATGGCACGGGATGTGGGGGGGAGTAATGGGGCAATGGGGAGGGAGGAGCAATGGAAGGGAGGAGGAGTATTGGGGGAATTGGGGAGAGGTGTAAATGGGGGAATGGAGGGACCCAGGATGGGGATCTGTCACCCTCTCTGTGATGATATCCATAAGCAATCTTATATATAAAATGTACATGACCACCAACCACCAGGTGGCAGTGTAAACCCCCATGTGACTCTGCCTCAGGGAGTTGGGTGTAAGTCGTGTTGGTGGATAGATGCATTTTACAGTAGCTCTAGAATAGTTAGTGTTAGTAGTTTTTTATATATTTATTCCAGTTATCTTTTACGATGCAGTTGTTTTCTAATGAATTATTTTAACTAGTCAAGAACTAGGTGTTCTGTAGTGCATCATTCACTACCCCGACCTCGATTTGGGGCGGAGCACCCAACCTTGCCTAACAACCGGCGGCAGCCCCCGGATCGCCCAGCCCAGTCCCTGGAGCTCCCGACCTGACCCCCGAAGACGAAACCCGGCCCAACTCGACCCGGAGATGCCCACCCAGCGACCCGACCTGGAGAGGCCTGCCCAGTATCCCGACCTACCTGGAGGTGGAGGAAAGAAAAATCCAGGTGGAGGCCCGATCGGGCCTACTCCAAGACCCCAGGAGGGAACAGAACACGGGACCCAACCCATCCTGCCTCAGGAAGCCCCTGGGAAAACCCAGGACCCCCAAAACGGCAGAGACCTCATGCAAGGACCCAAACGCGCCGCAAGGTATTCCTGTGCTCACCGAACGCCGGGACACGACCGGATCGCAAACCTGCTCCCCCAGCAACCCGACTACCTCAACCAGCATCCAGGACCCTGCCAAACGCGACGCTGAAAACGTAACCAGCGCCCTGGTCCCCGCCAGCTTCCCTGGCCCCCGCCAGACGCAACCACCTACCTTCCGCAAGGTCAGACTTCTCCCATCGGATCTCGGGATCGTCCAGCTGCAGCCGGCAACCGAGGAAGTGAGGGAAATGCGGCGGTCTGCAGGTGAGACTGAAGCAACGCGGTTTCAAGACTCCTCTCCCCAGCATACACCTCGCAAACGTACAAGCGATCGAAAACAAGCTGGATGAACTTAACGCCAGACTTACCTCTCAGAGGGAAGTAAGAGACTGCTGTGTGCTCTGTTTCACAGAGACATGTCTGACCGTCACCTCACCAGACTGTGCCATACAACCTGAAGGCTTCTCAATTCATTGGGCAGGATGCACTGCGTCATCAGGCAAGCGAAAGGTGGAGGGGTTTGCCTCCTCATCGCCTCCTCATCAACTCCTCCTGGTGCTTGGATGTTATGACCCTGGCGACACACTGCTCTCTGGACCTGGAATACCTGACCGTGAAGTGCTGCCCATACTATCTTCCACATGAGTTCAATTCAGCCATGATCTCAGCGGTCTACATCCCACCCCAGGCAGAAGTGAGGAAGGCGCTGGACGAACTGTACCCACTTATAAACAACTACGAAAAAGAACACACGGAGAACTTGTTCATTGTGGCCGGGGACTTCAACAAGGCCAACCTCAAGGGTGCACTGCCAAAATTCCACCAGCACACCTCCTGTCCCGCCAGGAGCGACAACACTCTTGTCCACTGCTACTCAAAAATCAAGGGCGCCTACTGTTCCAGCCCCCGACCACACTTTGGGAAATCAGACCATAAGATGGTGCTCCTTCTCCTGGCACACAAGCAGAAACTCAAGCGGGAGAATCCAGCTGAGAAGGTCGTGCAGTGCTGGCCCAAGAAAACAGAAGAGCTCCTACGTGACTGCTTGGAGACAGTGGACTGGTCCATATTTAAGAACTCAGCGACCACTTAAATGAGTATGCCTCCACCGTCACAGACTTCAACAGCAAATGTGTGGGCGACTGCATGCCAAAGAAAGCAGTACGTATGTTCCCCAACCGGAAACCATGGCTCAATCGCGAGATTGACGCCCTACTGAAGGGCAGATCTGAGGCGTTCAAGTCAGGCGACCCTGACCTGTACAAGGAATCCAGGTACGACGTCCGCAAAGGAATCTGAGATGCCAAGAGAGAATATCAGACCAAGCTAGAATCACAGACTAGCGTTACAGACTCTCGGCGGTTGTGGCAAGGCCTAAACACCATAATAGACTATAAAGCGAAGCCGAGCAGTATCTCTGGCAGCAGCGCACCCTTCCCTGATGAACTCAATGCATTCTATGCTCGGTTACAGCAGGAAACCAACGATCTGCTGTCGACCACCCCAGCAACCCATAACACACCCATACCCACAATCATAGCTTCCGAAGTCAGATTGGCCTTCCTGAAAGTGAACCCTCGGAAGGCGATGGGTCCAGACAGGATCCTTGGTTGTGCACTAAGAGCCTGCGTGGACCAGCTGGCAGAGGTGTTCGCAACATCTTCAACCTGTCCCTGCTATGCTCCAAGGTGTCTACTTGCTTCAAGAAGACCACCATCGTACCGGTGCCAAAGAAGAAACAGCCAACTTGCCTCAGTGACGACCGTCCGGTGGCCCTGACTTCAGTCGTAATAAAGTACTTCGAGAGTTTTGTCATGAAGCGTATCACCTCCATACTCCCAGAACGTCTTGATCCACTGCAATTCGCATACCTCTGCAACTGGTCCACAGCAGACGCCATCTCCCTGGCCTTACACTCATCCCTAGAGCATCTCAACAACAAGGACTCCTACATCAGACTCCTATTTATTGAGTACAGCTCCGCCTTCAACACCATAATGCCACACAAGCTCATATCAAAGCTTCAAAATCTAGGACTTGGCTCCTCACTCTGCAACTGAATCCTCGACTTTCTAACCCACAAACCACAATCAGTAAGAATAAACAACAACACCTCCTCCACAATAGTCCTCAATACCGGGGCCCCGCAAGGCTGCATACTTAGCCCCCTACTCTACTCCCTGTACACACACGACTGCGTGGCAAAACTTGGTTCCAATTCCATCTACAAGTTTGCTGACGATACGACCATAATGGGTCGGATCTCGAATAATGACGAGTCCGAATACAGGAGGGAGATTGAGAACCTAGTGGAGTGAGGCAGCGACAACAATCTATCCCTCAGTGCCAGCAAAACTAAAGAGCAAGTCATTTACTTCAGGAAGCAAATTACTGTACAGACCCCTGTCAGCATCAACGGGGCCAAGGTGGAGATGATTAGCAGTTTCAAATTCCTAGGGGTGCACATCTCCAAAAAATTGTCCTTGTCCACCCAGAAAGCACAACAGTGCCAATACTTCCTCAGGAAACTATGGAAATTTGGCATGACCACACTGATTCTTACCAACTGTTACTGATGCACCATAGAAAGCATCCTATCTGGCTGCATCACAGCCTGGTATGGCAACTCGGCCCAAGACCGCAGGAAACTTCAGAGAGTCGTGAACACCGCCCAGTCCTTCACACAAACCTGCCTCCCATCCATTGACTCCATCTACACCTCCGCTGCTTGGGGAAAGCAGGCAGCATAATCAAAGACCCCTCCCACCCGGCTTACTCACTCTTCCAACTTCTTCCATCGGGCAGGAGATACAAGACAAATAACAAAGAAAGGTAGAGCACAGGAACAGGCCCTTCGGCCCTCCAAGCCTGCGCCGACCATGCTGCCCGTCTAAACTAAAACCTTCAACACTTCCGAGGTCCGTATCCCTCTATTCCCACCCTATTCATGTATTTGTCAAGATGCCCCTTAAACGTCACTATTGTCCCTGCATCCACCACCTCCTCCGGCAGCGAGTTCCAGGCACCCACTACCCACTGTGCATCTCCTCTAAACCTTGCCCCTCGCACCTTAAACCTATGCCCCCTAGTAATTGACCCCTCTACCCTGAGGAAAAAGTCTCTGACTATCCACTCTGACTATGCCCCTCATAATTTTGTAGACCTCTATCAGGTCACCCCTTAACCTCCTTCGTTCCAGTGAGAGCAAACCAAGTTTATTCAACCTCTCTTCAGAGCTAATGCCCTCCATACCAGGCAACATCCTGGTAAATCCCTTCTGCACCCTCTCTAAAGCCTCCACACCCTCCTGGTAGTGTGGCGACCAGATTTGAACACTATACTCCAAGTGTGGTCTAACTTAACTAAGGTTCTATACAGCTGCAACATGACTTGCCAATTTTCATACTCAATGCCCCAGCCAATGAAGGCAAGCATGCCGTATGCCTTCTTGACTACCTTCTCCACCTGGGTTGCCCCTTTCAGTGACCTTTGGACCTGTACACCTAGATCTCTCTGACTGTCAATACTCTAGCGGGTTCTACCATTCACTGTATGTTCCCTACCTGTATTAGACCATTCCAAATGCATTACCTCGACATTTGTCCGGATTAAACTCCATCTACCATCTCTCCAGACGATCTAAATCCTGCTGTGTCCTCTGACAGTCCTCATCACTTTCCACAATTCCACCAACCTTTGTGTCGTCTGCAAACGTACTAATCAGACCAGTTACATTTTCCTCAATCATTTATATATACTACGAACAGCAAAGGTCCCAGCACTGATCCCTGCGGAACACCACTATTCACAGCCCTCCAATTAGAAAAGCACCCTTCTATTGCTACTCTCTGCCTTCTATGACCTAGCCAGTTCTGTATCCGTCTTGCCAGCTCACCCCGATCCCTTGTGACTTCACCTTTTGTACCAATCTGCCACGACGGATCTGGTCAAAGGCCTTACTGAAGTCCACATAGACAACATCCACTGCCCCACCTGCATCAATCATCTTTGAGACCTCCTCAAAAAACTCTATCAAGTTAGTGAGACACGACCTCCCCTTCACAAAACCATGCTACCTCTCGCTAATACGTCCACTTGCTTCCAAATGGGAGTAGATCCTGTCTCGAAGAATTCTCTCCAGTAATTTCCCTACCACTGATGTAAGGCTCACCAGCCTGTAGTCCCCTGGATTATCCTTGCTACCCTTCTTAAACAAAGGAACAACATTGGCTATTCTCCAGTCCTCCGAGACATATCACCTGAAGACAGTGAGGAGCCAAAGATTTCTGTCAAAGCCTCAGTCTGAGAACACGCACGAACAGACGTCAAAAACAGCTTCTTCCCCACTGTTACCAGATTCCTAAACGACTCTCTTGTGGACCGACCTCTGAAGCTGGAGGGCTCGGGCCACTTGCCAGCGCACATGCCTCACTGTGCCACCCTGATCCTGACACCGAGACACGCCATTGTCAGGGGGGTGGGTCTCAGGGGAACTGGTGGTGTTTTGCCAATGGGTTGGCACCCAGGCCCTTCTCCTTCTGGTCGGTGCCCACAGAGTTGTGGGGTTCACCTCGGGGCAGAGGGGCATCTGGATCGAACCCTGGCTGCCCTTGCTTCATTTGGTTCTGCCAGCCCCAATGTCTGAAGCACAGTGTCGGCGCCCTCGGTGACGCTCCTCAGTGACAGGGACTTGGCTATGCTCACATGGGACTGGGAGACCTCCTCCAACGACCGGGACATGCTCTGGAGGGCCTCGGCAATGCCTACCTGAGACTGGGACATGCCCCACAATGCCTCATCAAGGACCCACCCTGTATTGGGTCATGTCCCCCAGTGACTGGGACATGCTGTTGAGGTGCTCAGCCATGGGCGTCACCGACTGAGCTACGCCTTGGACGCCTCCACTCATGTTGTCGACCTTGTGCACCAGGCTCTCCACTGCAGTCGCCACCCTAGCAGTGTTGGCCTTGGAGCCATCTCCTGTCCCCCCCTCCCCATGCCCCCCCCCCCCCCCCCCCCCCCCCCGCCTCCCCCTAGCCTGGGGATTTCCCCAATCGCTATGGAGCTGCTGGACTGTCGCCGACATCCCCAACTGAATCTCTCGGCTGCACACCCTAGTGTGTGCTTCAGCTCCAGGTAACCCTGTACCAGAGCCTCAGCCTCTGACTGGGACCCAGCTGAGTCCTAGGATCCAGCAGACATCTGACTGCTGTCTCACTTGGGGATTCCTGCCTCCACCTGATCTACATCAGCAGCTGTGTGGTGCTCACCAGAATGTGCCCCAGAAGCCTGTCCACGACTGTCGCTCACCGAGGTGAGTGTCTCTGCGCTGGTGGGTGGATGAGAGCTGTGCCTCAAATATTGTGATCTCCTCGGAGCACCCCTCTGAGGTGTTCTCATGAGTGGGGGGCGCAGGCAACATCCGGCACCGTCGGATGCGGATCCTGCGGGAGAATGGACATGTGGTCAGTGGGGAGGGATGGGTCAGTCTGTACGGCATTAACAACTCATCTGTGACACGTCATCTGGGTGGAGGCCGGTGGATCCTCACCTCTGCTCCGTTCGCCAACCTCTACGTCAGTGACAGATCCGTCCTCAGCCACCCCCGTAACCTCCAGGGCCCGTTCCTCGTAGGGTGTGAGGACTCTGATATCTGGTACCCCGCCGCCCGTCTGAGCCCTCTCCCATTTGTTGTGGACCAACTTCTGTGGGGTCACAGAGAGGGCATCGTGAGCCGCACGCGTCGTTCATTGCGGGGGGAGGTTTGGGTGGGGGGGGAGGTGTGCCGTATGCACGGGGGTGGGGAGTTTGGGGAGGCAGGGGGAATGGGGTAGTTGGGCTGGATGGGAGGTGTGAGGGGATGGGGAGTGGGTGGGTAGTATTAGGGGTGATGGGGGAGTATGGGAGTGGGGGTATGGGGATGGGGCGACGGTCAGCACTGCTGGATACAGGGTGGGGGGCGTGGCATGAAAAGGTGCTGGGCAGGGGGCGGTGCTACCTAGGCTCACTCCACCCACCTTATCCCCATAACCCCACCTAACCTGCCCAAGGGTGTGCACAGTGGCACAGTGGTTAGCACTGCTGCTTCACAGCTCCTGGGTCCCAGGTTCAATTCCTCCTCAGAGAAATATCCAAGGTTTTTGGCCCTTGGCTGCCCCATAATCACAGTCACCAGGTTTGTAAATGTAAACACAATTTCTATTTATTTATAATAAGAACTACAATTCAATATTCAGCAAGTACAACTGAGCAGCTATTATCCAATTCCTAATTCCCCACTTTAACTTGTCCCCCTCCGCACCCCCCCCCCCCTCACTCGACACAAGACAGACAAACACAGAGGGGAAGAAGGGGTAAAAACATAAGTAAAAGGAGAAAAAGAGTCTTTGTTGTAATGGTTGTTTCCAGCACCTTACTCCTCTTCAAACATTGCTTTCAGTTTGAAGTTTTTCCTGTTGATTCAGGCAGGCCTCGCTAGTTTCAGAAATACAGCAGTCACAGTCTCTCTGGGGAGAGAGAGACACACACAAAGAGAGATGTGGTGATATCAATGTTTACAGTTATCTATCAATGTACATAGTTATTGGTACAACCTCCGACCAGCAGGTGGTAACAGAGATCCACCATGTTGACTTGAGAGATCCACCATTGGCAGTGAGTCGTGTTAGCGGACAGTCCTTTAGAAGTAGCTCCAGGAGAACTCACTGAATTCATTTATTAGTTACCGTTGTATTATAGTTCGTTAGTTATGTTTCCCCGTTTCACTCTTGTGAATAAACTATCTTACTAATCAAAGAACTAGATGTTCTGTGTACATCTATCTGTACTTCGGCCATAACATAACAAGTTTGCAGCCTGTATTGGTTTTCCTGTAGATTCATTCATTCAGGCATCTGCAGTTCCAGAAAATGCAGCATTCACACAGCCTTTCTCGAGAAAACATGGAGGAGAGAGAGACTTTATTTCCTCACTTCCGGGTCAAGCTTCTTGGGACTCTCAAAACCATTCCACCGGACAGGATTCAATCACCACCTGTTACCAGGCAGAGCACAGCCTTTATCCAATTCGTTGGCCCCCAGCCAATCAATTAAACCGAGTCCCATCCCACCTCTCTCTGGTGCTGAAAAGTCTGAATCTCCTGTTCAAAGTGGCAGAGGCTAGCAAAGTGTGTTCTCTCTGGTAACTTCTGAATTCTCATTCACTCCGCTGGCTTGACTTGAAGGTACATGTCCATTAATCATCCATGGATCAAAAAAATGATATCGACAAAAAAAATAAAGGGGAAAATAAGGGAAGAATAGAAAGGACCGTACAGTGCACATACTATTTCCACACAATGGGCTCTCGTTTTGTCCCTCATTAATGACTGCAGTATATTGCCATCTCACTTTTCCCTCATGGAATTACAATGAGCCTGTTCTAAGGCACAGGTTGAATTTCCTTGCCTCTCAGGGTGACCCAGCAGAACTTTGCCTTTTTTTCCCACGTGCCCAACCTCCCCGGATTGGGTAATAATCCGGTTCCTCTTCCCGACCACGGGTGGGCGCGCGCACATCGCATTCGGTCTTACGTATTGCAGGAAGGGGAAGTGGTGAGCAGGGAGTACTAGCGAGTGGAGGTCGAGATAGAGAGAGAGAGAGAGCAGCAGACCGCCCCTTTAACCACTCGGTGTTCTCACTTTGAAAGCCGTCGCACAGGACCTCGTGATTGTGTGGTGGTGACGCCATCCGGCAGATCGGCAGCGATTTCGTGGTTCGACGGTGCCACGCTAAAGTGAGCCGAGGTTATCTCTCTGCCAGCGTATACAGGTAACCCCCCCTCCCCTGGCCCGCGTCGGAGTCGATTCCGCAGCAGTTCTCCAGCATGATGTCCCATTTCGGAACACTGCACTGTGAGAACACTTTTTCCAAAGAGAAAGGCCCCTGTTTGCGGCTTCCGATGGGAAATCCAGTGCAGCACAGATTCCTTACCCCTTCCCCCTTCACATGTTTCACTTCTCCATTTTCACCCCCTTCTCCACCCAAAAATCCAACTCCTGCACTCTCTAAATCTGAAGCCCTGTCTTCGCGCCCACTTCCCTCCCCCTCCACCTTATTCTCAGAACCCGTTTACTAAAGTGAACGAATCCCTCTGCTAGTTGCAGCTTTGGGCAGTCCGGCCTCCTCCAGCACACAGGTGCTGCGCCGTTTAATCTTGAAGCGTGCTCGAGGTTGTTGGCAGAGGAAGTGCCGCTCTGGCCAACATGTTGAAACTTTCCAGACGTTTCCTCCAGGAAGCCTGTATGTGGGGAGAGGGCGAGCCGGGGGAGGGGTGGGGGTGGGGGGGGGGGGGGGAGACTGAGAGACAGGGAGGGAAAGAGGCAGGTTGTGAGCGATAGGGAAAAGAGGGGAGTGAAGTAGGGACAGAGAGGAGGAGCGAGAGTCAGAGATGAGAAGAGAGAGGACAGTGAGAGAGTCGGAGACATAGAAAGAGAGAGAGACAGACTGCCAGAGAGAGGGACAGGGTGAGAGAAGCAGTAGTAGAGAGAGAGAGAGAGAAAGAGACAGAGAGAAAGTGAGACAGAGAAAGAGAAGTGAGGGACAGAGGAGAAAGAGAGAAAGGAGCAAGAGACAGAGATGATGAAACAGAGTGAGAAAAAGAGTTTGAGGGAGAGACAGAAAGACAGAAAGAGAGAGACAGGAAGCGAGAGTAAGAGGCCAGAGAGAGAGGACAGAGGACAGAGAGAGGGCCAGAGAGTAGATAGAGATAGAAAGAGAGAGAGAGACCGACAGAGGAGAGACAGAGAGAGAGACAGAGAGGTGAAGAGAGAGCCAGAGGAGAGATGAGACCGAGAGACAGAAAGAGAGAGAGACAGAGATTGACAGACAGAAAGAGTGAGAGAGGATCGAAAGAGACTGAGGAGAGACAGAGGTAGAGAAAGAGGGAGCGAGAGAGAGAACGACAGAGCGAGAGAGAGAACGACAGTGAGAGAGAGAGAGGACAGAGCGAGAGAGAGAGAAAGAGCGAGAAAGAGAGATGGAGCCAGAGAGTGAGACAGAGGATGAGAGAGACAGTCAGAGAGAGACAGAGAGAGAGAGACAGAGAGACAGACAGGGAGAGACCGAGAGAGAGAAAGGGAGACTGAGAGAGAGAGTTACCGAGAGGCAGAGAGAGACACAGAGTGAAATAGGGAGAGAGAGAGACACAGAGTCAGAGAGAGAGAGAGCGCGAGGAGAGACAGATTCACAGAGTGATGCACTATTAATTATGACAGACGAGAGTAGAGAGTAATCGAGGCTTTATTACGCAGAGATGTGTGGCCTCCTGCAGCTGCTGCTGAAATGGCTGCAGCTCGGAGAGCCCACAATTTATACTGCGTCTACTGGGCGGAGCCAGCAGGCAAGGATCTACCCCCGTACCTGTAGTACAGGAGCCTTACCGTAATACACCTCCTAAGCGATAATATACAACAGTGGTGACTACCACAGAGGGAGAAAGAGAGAGAGAGACAAAGAGAGATCAGAGAGAGAAACAGGGAGACAGAGAGGGATGAGAGAGAGACAGACAGCGAGAGGAGAAACATAGAGAGAGAGAGAGTTACCAGAACTTGGCAAAGTGTCAGGTTCAGACTGAAAGCTGGTGTTTAACTCTTCAATTTCACCAAGCAGGTTTCTCTCCAAGTATTGATCCTCTTTTAAGAAAGTGAGTGGGAATGGTTGATGCTGTCACTCCAGCGGGATGGAGCCTGTGAGCACGACCAGAGATCCCGGCGGCTCACCCAGCAGTGCAACCTAATGTCCCCCAACCCCCTCCATGGAGGTAATGGGGCTCTCTCTCCCCTCACCCCCCCCATCCCAACCATCATCACCGCCAATCCCCTCCCCCACCACCACTGCAGAGATACCGCGGGCAACACCTCTCAGTGCCGATCGGCGAGGGGCAGGTATATGGGAAACGCAACCTCCTCGGGAGAGAACCATGGCCAGGATTCTCCGAAAATGGGGCGATGTCCCCACGCCTGTCAGAAAACGGGCGTGAATCACTCCAGAACTTTTTTAAAGTCCTGCTTGCCGATACGGGGCCCTGCACTTCCAGCCCGGTGGCCGTTTTCACGCCGGCCCCAGTGCAACATGGCGGAAGCCACACAGGGGCCGGTGCGGAAGAAGATAGGCCCCCGGATCGCGCATGCCCATCGATCGGTTAGCTCCCTGGCCGTCATGGAGGAGGCTGCCCCCGAGTCTGATCCCCTCACCTCCACAGGACGGTGAGCGCGGCTCCCGCTGGGTGAAACCATAACGGGAAACCACGCCAGCGGTACTCGGCGGGACTCAGGCCGGTCGATCGCGGTAAATCGCCACGGGTGCTGCTTTCAAAGGCCCCCGACTGGCGCTGCGTCGACCCGCGCACCGGCGCAGCTGGCAGCAATTCTCCAGTCCGTGAGATTCACGTCCCGGTGTCTGAGCTGATCATGGTCTGAGACCCCATTCCCTGCCCCAGGGCCGAGCACGATTTCGGCGCAGAGGGTCGAAGAATCCCGGCCCACATTTCTCCATTCTCTCCAGATTTCCTGCCCGTGTCGCTGATCCCACGCACGGCGTAACCCAGATCAAAATCACGCCCATTGACGGAAAGAGAGAGGGAGACGGAGAGACAGAGAGAGAGAATGAGCGGGGACAGAGAAAGAACGAGAGGGAGACAGAAAGAGAGTGACTGAGACAGAGAGAGAGAGAGCGAAAGACAGAGTGAGAGAGAATGAGCGAGCGACAGAACGAGGGAGAGAGAGATAGAAAGAGAGACAGAGAGACGGAGAGAAAGAGAGAAAGACAGAGACAGAGAGACAGAATGAGTGAGGGACAGAGAGCAAGAGGGAAAGAGAGGGAAAGAGAGACGGAGAGAGAGAGCCAGAGTGAGACAGAGAGACAGGCAGAAGAGAGAGAGAGAGGAAGAAATACAGAGAATAACAGAAAGAGCAAGAGACAGGGAGAAAGAGAAAGAGGGAGAGACACAGAGATAGAGAGAGAGAGCAAAGGGAGACAGACAGACAGGCAGAGAGAGAAAACAGAGAGAGAGAATCCGGCCCTCTCTCTTGCCAGAAAGACAGTGAGTGCTGCATTCCTCAAACTACAGAACCCTGACTGAATCTACAGCAAAAATCTCAAACTGAAAGCAAGGTTTGAAGAGGAGCAGGGTACCGGACACACCTTTCTAAAACAAAGACTCGTTTCTCTTTTACTGACTTGTTTACCCTTTCTTACCTCTGTTGTTTGTGTTCCTTGTGTGTGTGTGTAGAGCATGGGGAAAGTCTCTCTCTGTGTCTCTGCTGTCTCTTTCTCTCTTCTCTCTCTTTCACTCTCTGCCTCTTAATAATAATAATCTTTATTAGTGTCATAAGTAGGCTTACATTAAGTTGCAATGAAGTTACTGTGAAAATCCCCTAGTCACCACACTCCGGCGCCTGTTCAGGTACATGGAGGGAGAACTCAGGATATTTAATTACTAACAAGCACGTCTTGTTATGGTCGGCCCCTGAACTCCCGGCCATGTTGCACCGGGGCCGGCATGTTGAAATGAAAATGAAAATTGCTTATTGTCACGAGTAGGCTTCAATGAAGTTACTGTGAAAAGCCCCTAGTCACCACATTCCGCCGTCTGTCCGGGGAGGCTAGTACGGGAATTGAACCGTGCTGCTGGCCTGCTTGGTCTGCTTTAAAAGCCAGCGATTTAGCCGAGTGAGCTAAACCAGCCCCTGAGTGAGGCCACCACGCATGCGTGGGTTGGCGCGGCACCAGTTCGCGCCAGGATGGGAGGCTGGAGCGGCATGAACCACTCCGGCGCCGTGCGGCCCCCTAGGGGCCACAATCGGTACTCCCAGCAGCCAGTTCACGCTATTGTGAAACACAACGGCATTTCCAAAGGCGTGGTCACTCTGCCGCTAAATGGGAGAATCCCGCCCAGAGTCTTGGGGCTGAATTCTCCACCATCGGGATGCTCCATTTTGCCGGCAGACCGGGGGTTTCCCGACGGCATGGGACTGCCCCACAATGGGAACCCCATTGGCCAGCCGGAGAAACGGAGAATCCAGACGCGTGCCATAACAGAAATCTGGTGCAGTGGGACGGAGAAACCGATTCTGGCCTGTGGCTGCAGCCTCTAATGGTTTTCCTGTAAATTCATTTCTTTGGGTTCTCTGTAGCTCAGAGAAACAACAATCACAGCCTTTCTGGAGAAAGCAAGAGTATGTCCTTATCTTCCTGTATCCAGGAGTCTAACTGGAAAACCTTCAGGTCTCTGAGAACCAATTCACTGGGACAGGATTCAATCGCCACATGTGACCGGGCCGAGTACTGCCTTTTGGCCCAATTCATTGTTCCAGTCAATCAATCAAACTGAGTCCCTGCCCATCTCTCCCTGGCACTGAAATGTCTGATGCTCCTGTTCAAACAAACAGAGACTAGCACTGTGTTCTCTCCGGTAACTTCTGATTTTCTCATTCTCTCTGCAACTTGGCTTAACGACACAGTCCACGGAGAAAGCGAGAGACTTGGGGTCAGAGAAAGACAGAGTGAGAGAGACAGAGAAAGAAAAAGGAAGAGGGGATGAGAGACTTGGAGACAGACAGAAAGAAAAGAAACAGAGTAGAGAAAGACAGAGACAGAGAGAGGGATGGCGAGATTGAGCGAGAAACTGAGAGGGAGAGAAGTGCAGACAGAAAGAAAGAGAGAGACAGAGACTGTGATAGAGACAGAGAGAAAAAGAGAGAGAGAGATCAAGAGACAGAGCAAGGAAGAGACAGAGAGAGAGGGAAAGATCGAGAGAGAGACAGAGACAGAGGCAAATAGTGAGGGAGTGGCAGAGAGAGTCAGAGAGAGAGAGAGGGGGAGACGAGTCAGAAAGACAGAGACGAGAGACAAAGAGAGAGACACAGCGAGGGATAGAGGAAGGGGAAAGACAGAGATGGAGAGAAAGTAGAGACAGTGTAGAGTAAGATACAAGCCAAGACAAAGAGAAAAGGAGACATAGTGACAGAGAGCGACAGAGAGAAAGATAGAGACAGAGAGAGAGAGGCAGTGAGGGAAACATAGAGAGAGACACAGAGAGAGAGAAAGATGAAGAGAGAGTGAGGGAGGCGGAGTGAGAGACACACAGCAAAGAGAAATGGGAAGTGAGAGAAAGGAGGCAGGAGGCAGAGTACGTAAATGGGATAAAGAAAGAGAAGGAGTTCAGAGACACAGAAAGAGACACAGAAGAGAGAGAGCGAGACAGAAAAGTAAAACAGAGACAAAAGAGATGTTTTATAGATGTAGAAATTGAGAGGGAGGGGACATGTACAGAGACGGAGAAACAGAGACCGATAGCGAGTGACAGACAAGACAACAAAAAAGACAGAGAGAGATGGGAAGGAGAAAGAAGACAGACAGAGGGAGAGACAGTGAGAAGGTTGAGAGTGAAGCAATGTATCACAAACCACATTGCACAGACTTGTGAATGTAGGGAGAAACTCACCCAACACTGCCCCATGAGAATCAGGAAATATCCATTTCAGATCAATTGAGAAAGGCCTTAATCCTTTTCTATAACACACGTGGCTTGCAGAGGTGGGAGGCCGCCTCTGATGTTATGTGCTGGAGGAATGACAACATAGCTGCCTGGGCCCCAATTCTGCAATTGCACCACTAAACCGTTCAGCCTCTATATAAAGACAGGAAAATATCTCCATGAGGATTTACAGTACACCTTGCTCCCTGCAGTCCAGGATGGAAGTTCACTCAGTGAGATCAGTGTTGTGCAATCCGTAACCCAGTGAGAGTCGGTGAGTGTGGAACCCGTACCCCAGTGAGGTCAGTGTGTGTGGAACCTGTACCCAGTGAGGGTCAGTGTGTGTGGAACCTGTACCCCAGTGAGAGTCAGTGTGTGTGGAACCCGTACCCAGTGAGAGTCAGTGTGTGTGGGACCTGTACCCCAGTGAGAGTCAGTGTGTGTGGAACCCCGACCCCAGTGAGAGTCAGTGTATGTGGAACCCGTACCCCAGTGAGAGTCAGTGTGTATGGAACCCCGACCCCAGTGAGAGTCAGTGTTGTGGAACCCGTACCCAGTGAGAGTCAGTGTGTGTGGAACCCTAACCCAGTGAGAGTCAGTGTGTGTGGAACCCTAACCCAGTGAGAGTCGGTGTGTGTGGACCCATACCCAGTGAGAGTCAGTGTGTGGAACCTGTACCCCAGTGAGAGTCAGTGTGTGTGGAACCTGTACCCCAGTGAGAGTCAGTGTGTGTGTAACCTGTACCCCAGTGAGAGTCAGTGTGTGTGGGACCTGTATCCCAGTGAGAGTCAGTGTGGTGGAACCCATACCCCAGTGAGAGTCAGTGTGTGTGGAACCCGTACCCTAGTGAGAGTCAGTGGTGGGAACCCGTACCCCAGTGAGGTCAGTGTGTGTGGAACCCGTACCCCAGTGAGTCAGTGTGTGTGGAACCCGTATTCCAGTGAGAGTCAGTGTGTGTGGAACCCGTACCCCAGTGAAAGTCAGTGAGTGTGGAACCTGTACCCCAGTCAGGTCAGTGTGTGCTGAACCTGTACCCCAGTGAGAGACAGGTGTGTGGAACCTGTACCCCAGTGAGAGTCAGTGTGTGTGGAACCCGAACCCCAGTGAGAGTCAGTGTGTGTGGAACACGTACCCCAGTGAGAGTCAGTGTGTGTGGAACCTGTACCCCAGTGAGAGTCAGTGTATGTGGAACCTGTACCCCAATGAGAGTCAGTGTGGTGTGGATCCCGGACCCCAGTGAGAGTCAGTGTGTGTGGAACCTGTCCCAGTGAGAGTCGTGTGTGTGGAACCCGTACCCCAGTGAAAGTCAGTGTGTGTGTGGGACCCGTACCCCAGTGAGAGTCAGTGTGTGTGGAACCTGTACCCCAGTGAGTGTCAGTGTGTGTGGAACCTGTACCCCAGTGAGAGTCAGTGTGTGTGGAACGCGTACCCCAGGTAAGGGTCAGTGTGGCTGAACCTGTACCCCAGTGAGAGACAGTGTGTGTGGAACCTGTACCCAGTGAGGGTCAGTGTGTGCGGAACTGTACCCCAGTGAGGGTCAGTGCGTGTGGGACCCATACCCCAGTGAGAGTCAGTGTGTGTGGAACCCGTACCCCAGTGAGGTCCAGTGTGTGGAACCTATACCCAGTGAGAGTCAGTGTGTGTGGAACCTGTACCCCAGTGAGAGTCAGTGTGGTGGAACCCGTACCCCAGTGAGAGTCAGTGTGTGTGGGACCCGTACCCCAGTGAGAGTCAGTGTGTGTGGAACCCGTACCCCAGTGAGAGTCAGTGTGTGGGGACCCGTACCCCAGTGAGAGTCAGTGTGTGTGGACCCGTACCCCAGTGAGAGTCAGTGTGTGTGGGACCCGTACCCCACGTGAGGAGTCAGTGTGTGTGGGACCCGTACCCCAGTGAGAGTCAGTGTGTGTGGAACCAGTACCCCAGTGAGAGTCAGTGTGTGTGGAACCCGTACCCCAGTGAGAGTCAGTGTGTGTGGAACCCGTACCCCAGTGAGAGTCAGTGTGTGTTGAACCCTGTCCCCAGTGGGAGTCAGTGTGTGTGGAACCCGTACCCCAGTGAGAGTCAGTGTGTGTGGAACCCGTACCCCAGTGAGAGTCAGTGGTGTGGGAACCGTACCCAGTGAGAGTCAGTGTGTGTGGAACCCGTACCCCAGTGAGAGTCAGGGTGTGTGGGAACCCGTACCCCAGTGAGAGGACAGTGTGTGTGGAACTGTACCCAGTGAGAGTCAGTGTGTGGAACCGTATCAGTTGAGAGTCAGTGTGTGTGTGAACCCGTACCCAGTGAGAGTCAGTGTGTGGAACCTGTACCCCAGTGAGAGTCAGTGTGTGTGGAACCGTACCCCAGTGAAGTCAGTGTGTGGAACTATACCCGAGTGAGAGTCAGTGTGTGGAACCTGTACCCCAGTGAGAGTCAGTGTGTGTGGAACCGTACCCAGTGAGAGACAGTGTGTGTGGAACCTGTACCAGTGAGAGTCAGTGTGCGTGAACCTGTACCCCAGTGAGAGTCAGTGTGTGTGGAACCTTATCCCAGTGAGAGTCAGTGTGTGTGGCACCCATACCCCAGTGAGAGTCAGTGTGTGTGGAACCCATACCCCAGTGAGAGCAGGTGTGTGGAACCCGTACCGCAGTGAGAGTCAATGTGGTGGAACCCGTACCTAGTGAGAGTCAGTGTGTGTGGAACCCGTACCCCAGTGAGAGTCAGTGTGTGTGGAACCCATACCCCAGTGAGAGTCAGTGTGTGTGGAACCTGTACCCCAGTGAGAGTCAGTGTGTGTGGAACCCTGTCCCCAGTGAGAGTCAGTGTGTGTGGAACCCGTACCCCAGTGAGAGTCAGTGTGTGTGGAACCCGTACCCCAGTGAGAGTCAGTGTGTGTGGAACCTGTACCCCAGTGAGAGTCAGTGTGTGTGGAACCCGTACCCAGTGAGAGTCAGTGTGTGTGGAACCCGTACCCCAGTGAGAGTCAGTGTGTGTGGAACCGTACCCCAGTGAGAGTCAGTGTGTGTGGAACCCGTACCCCAGTGAGAGTCAGTGTGTGTGGAACCCGTACCCCAGTGAGAGTCAGTGTGTGTGGAACCCGTACCCCAGTGAGAGTCAGTGTGTGTGGAACCCGTACCCCAGTGAGAGTCAGTGTGTGTGGAACCCGTACCCCAGTGAGAGTCAGTGTGTGTGGAACCCGTACCCCAGTGAGAGTCAGTGTGTGTGGAACCTGTACCCAGTGAGAGTCAGTGTGTGTGGAACCGTATTCCAGTGAGAGTCAGTGTGTGTGGAAACCGTACCCAGTGAGAGTCAGTGAGTGTGGAACCTGTACCCAGTCAGAGTCAGTGTGTGCTGAACCTGTACCCCAGTGAGAGAGCAGTGTGTGTGGAACCTGACCCCAGTGAGAGTCAGTGTGTGTGGAACCCGAACCCAGTGAGAGAGTCAGTGGTGTGGAACCGTACCCAGTGAGGGTCAGTGTGTGGAACCTGTACCCCAGTGAGAGGCAAGGATGTGGAACCTGTGCCCCAATGAGAGTCAGTGTGTGTGGATCCCGGACCCCAGTGAGAGTCAGTGGTGTGGAACCTGTATCCCAGTGAGGTCAGTGTGTGTGGAACCGTACCCCAGTGAAAGTCAGTGTGTGTGTGGGACCGTACCCCATGAGAGTCAGTGTGGTGGAACCTGTACCAGTGAGTGTCAGTGTGTGTGGAACCTGTACCCCAGTGAGAGTCAGGGTGTGTGTGGAACGGTACCCCAGTGAGGGTCAGTGTGTGCTGAACCTGTACCCCAGTGAGAGACAGTGTGTGTGGAACCTGTACCCCAGTGAGGGTCAGTTGTGCGGAACCTGTACCCCAGTGAGAGTCAGTGTGTGTGGAACTGTACCCCAGTGAGAGTCAGTGTGGTGTGGAACCTATACCCAGTGAGAGTCAGTGTGTGTGGAACCCGTACCCCAGTGAGAGTCAAGTGTGTGGAACCTATACCCAGTGAGAGTCAGTGTGTGTGGAACCTGTACCCCAGTGAGGAGTGTGTGTGGAACCGTACCCCAGTGAGAGACAGTGTTGCTGAACTGTACCCCAGATGAGAGGACAGTGTGTGTGGAACCCGTACCCAGTGAGAGTCAGTGTGTGGGACCTGTAGCCCAGTGAGGGTCAGTGTGTGTGAACTGTACCCCAGTGAGAGTCGTGTGTGTGGAACCTGTACCCCAATGAGAGTCTGTGTGTGTGGATCCCGTACCCCAGTGGAGAGTCAGTGTGTGTGGACCCGTACCCAGTGATGAGTCAGTGTGTGTGGGACCCGTACCCCAGTGAGAGTCAGTGTGTGTGGGACCCGTACCCCAGGAGAGTCAGTGTGGTGGGACCTGTACCAGTGAGAGTCAGTGTGTGTGGTAACCCGTACCCAGTGAGAGTCAGTGTGTGTGGACCCGTACCCCAGTGAGAGTCAGTGTGTGTGGGACCCGTACCCCAGTGAGAGTCATGTGTGGTGGGAACCCGTACCCCAGTGAGAGTTAGGTGGTGTGTGGACCCGTACCCCAGTGAGAGTCAGTGTGTGTGGGTTACCCAGTCCCACCGTGAGAGTCAGTGTGTGTGGGACCCGTACCCCAGTGAGAGTCAGTGTGTGTGGGACCCGTAAAACCTCCAGTGAGAGTCAGTGCGTGTGTGGGTCCAGTCCCCCAGTGAGAGTCAGTGTGTGGGTCCCGTACCCCAGTGAGAGTCAGTGTGTGTGGACCCGGACCCCAGTGAGAGTCAGGAATGTTGAACCGTACCACAGTGAGAGTCAGTGTGTGTGGAACCTGTACCCAGTGAGATCAGTGCGTGTGGAACCTGTACCCCAGTGAGAGTCAGGTTGCGGACACGTACCCCAGTGCGAGTTCGGTGTGGGAACTTGTACCCAGTGAGGCAGTGTGTGTGGAAATCCTTACCCAAGTGAGTCTCAGTGTGTGTGGAAACACGTACCGAAGTGAGAGGTCAGTGTGTGTGAACCCTGTTCCCCATTGAGAGTCAGTGTTTGCTGGTGAACCCTTTACCCCAGTGAGAGTCAGTGTGTGTGGAAACCCGTATGCCCAGTGAGAGTCAGTGGTGTGGGAACCCTGTACCCCAGTGAGAGTCAGTGTGTGTGGAAGCCAACCCAGTGAGAGTCAGTGTGTGTGGAACCTGTACCCAGTGAGAGTCAGTGTGTGTGGACCCGTACCCCAGTGAGAGTCAGTGTGTGTGGAACCCGTACCCCAGTGAGAGTCAGTGTGTGTGGAACCCGTACCCCAGTGAGAGTCAGTGTGTGTGGGACCCGTACCCCAGTGAGAGTCAGTGTGTGGGACCCGTACCCCAGTGACGTCAGTGTGTGTGGAACCCGTTATCCCCAGTGAGAGTCAGTGTGTGTGGAACCCGTACCCCAGTGAGAGGTCAGTGTGTGTGAACCCTGTACCCCAGTGAGAGTCAGTGTGTGTGAACCCGTACCCCAGTGAGAGTCAGTGTGTGGGGACCCGTACCCCAGTGAGAGTCAGGTGTGTGGAACCCGTACCCCAGTGAGAGTCAGTGTGTGTGGGACCCGTACTCCAGTGAGAGTCAGTGTGTGTGGAGCCTGTACCCCAGTGAGAGTCAGTGTGTGTGGGAACCCGTACCCCATGAGGAGTCAGTGTGTGTGGAACCCTTACCCAGTGAGAGTCAGTGTGTGTGGACCTGTACCCCAGTGAGAGTCAAGTGTGTGTGGGACCCGTACCCCAGTGAGAGTCAGTGTGTGTGGACCCTGTACCCCAGTGAGAGTCAGTGATGTGTGGGAGCCCGTACCCCAGTGAGAGGTCAGTGTGTGTGGAACCCGTAGCCCCAGTGAGAGTCAGTGTGTGTGGAACCCGTACCCCCAGTGAGAGTCAGTGTGTGTGGGAACCAGTACCCCATGAGAGTTGCAGTGTGTGTGGGAACCCGTACCCCAGTGAGAGTCCAGTGATGTGTGGTACCCGTACCCAGTGATGAGTCAGGTGTGTGGGGACCCGACCCCAGTGATAGGTCAGGTGTTGGGAAACCTGTACCCCAGTGAGAGTCAGTGGTGTGTGGAACCCGTACCCCAGTGAAAGAGTCAGTGTGTGTGGAACCCGTACCCCAGTGAGAGTCCGGGTGTGGGTGGGAACCCGATAACCCCAGTGAGAGTCATTGTTGTGGGGAACCCGTACCCCAGTGAAGGGTCAGTGTGTGTGGGAACCTTGTAACCCAGTGAGATGGTCAGTGTGTGTGGGAACCGTACCCTAGGGAGAGTCAGTGTGTGTGGAACCGTACCCCAGTGAGAGTCAGTGTGTGTGGAACCTGTACCCAGTGAGAGTCAGTGCGTGTGGAACCTGTACCCCAGTGAGAGTCAGGTCAGTGTGTGTGGAACCCGTAACCCAGTGAGAGTCAGTGTGTGTGGAACCCTGTACCCCAGTGAGAGTCAGTGTGTGTGGGACCCCGTACCCCAGTGAGAGTCAGTGTGTGTGGACCCGTACCCCAGTGAGAGTCAGTGTGTGTGGAACCCTACCCCAGTGAGAGTCAGTGTGTGGAACCCGTACCCAGTGAGAGTCAGTGTGTGTGGAACCTGTACCCCAGTGAGAGTCAGTGTGTGTGGAACCCGTACCCCAGTGAGAGTCAGTGTGTGTGGACCCGTACCCCAGTGAGAGTCAGTGTGTGTGGGACCCGTACCCCAGTGAGAGTCAGTGTGTGTGGGAACCCGTACCCCAGTGAGAGTCAGTGTGTGTGGAACCCGTCCCAGTGAGAGTCAGTGTGTGTGGGGTCCATACCCCAGTGAGAGTCAGTGTGTGTGGAACCTGTACCCAGTGAGAGTCAGTGTGTGTGGAACCTGTACCCAGTGAGAGTCAGTGTGTGGGACCCATACCCCAGTGAGAGTCAGTGTGTGGGGGAACCCGTACCCCAGTGAGGGTCAGGTGTGTGTGGGGACCAGTACCCCAGTGAGAGTCAGTGTTGTGGGAACCGTACCCCAGTGAGAGTCAGTGTGTGTGGAACCGTACCCCAGTGAGAGTCAGTGTGTGTGGGAACCCATACCCCAGTGAGAGTCAGTGTGTGTGGACCCGTACCCATGTGAGAGTCAGTGTGTGTGGAACCCGTACCCCAGTGAGAGTCGTGTGTGGGACCTGTACCCCAGGTGAGAGTCAGTGTGTGTGGACCCGTACCCCAGTGAGAGTCAGTGTGTGTGGAATCGTACCCAGTGAGAGTCAGTGTGTGTGGAACCGTACCCCAGTGAGAGTCAGTGTGTGTGGAATCCGTACCCAGTGAGAGTCAGTGTGTGTGGAACCGAGAGTCAGTGTGTGTGGAACCCGTACCCCGTGAGAGTCAGTGTGTGTGGGAACCCGTACCCCAGTGAGGAGTCAGTGTGTGTGGAACCCGTACCCCAGTGAGAGTCAGTGTGTGTGGGAACCCGTACCCCAGTGAGAGTCAGTGTGTGTGGGACCCGTACCCCAGTGAGAGTCAGTGTGTGTGGAACCCGTACCCCAGTGAGAGTCAGTGTGTGTGGGACCCGTACCCCAGTGAGAGTCAGTGTGTGTGGGACCCGTACCCCAGTGAGAGTCAGGTGTGTGGGAACCGTACCCCAGTGAGAGTCAGTGTTGTGGGACCCGTACCCCAGTGAGAGTCAGTGTGTGTGGATACCCGGTACCCAGTGAGAGTCAGTGTGTGTGGGACCCGTACCCCAGTGAGAGTCAGTGTGTGTGGGACCCGTACCCCAGTGAGAGTCAGTGTGTGTGGGAACCATACCCAGTGAGAGTCAGTGTGTGTGGACCCGTACCCCAGTGAGAGTCAGTGTGTGTGGACCCGTACCCCAGTGAGAGTCAGTGTGTGTGGAACCCGTACCCCAGTGAGAGTCAGTGTGTGTGGAACCCGTACCCCAGTGAGAGTCAGTGTGTGTGGAACCCGTACCCCAGTGAGAGTCAGTGTGTGTGGAACCTGTACCCCAGTGAGAGTCAGTGTGTGTGGAACCCGTACCCCAGTGAGAGTCAGTGTGTGTGGAACCCGTACCCCAGTGAGAGTCAGTGTGTGTGGAACCCGTACCCCAGTGAGAGTCAGTGTGTGTGGAACCCGTACCCAGTGAGAGTCAGTGTGTGTGGAACCCGTACCCCAGTGAGAGTCAGTGTGTGTGGACCCGTACCCCAGTGAGAGTCAGTGTGTGTGGAACCCTGTACCCCAGTGAGAGTCAGTGTGTGTGGAACCCGTACCCCAGTGAGAGTCAGTGTGTGTGGAACCCGTACCCCAGTGAGAGTCAGTGTGTGTGGAACCCTGTACCCCAGTGAGAGTCAGTGTGTGTGGAACCCGTACCCAGTGAGAGTCAGTGTGTGTGGAACCCGTACCCCAGTGAGAGTCAGTGTGTGTGGGACCCGTACCACAGTGAGGAGTCAGTGTGTGTGGAACCGTACCCCAGTGAGAGTCAGTGTGTGTGGAACCTGTACCCCAGTGAGTAGTCAGTGTGTGTGGAACCCGTACCCAGTGAGAGTCAGTGTGTGTGGGACCCGTACCCAGTGAGAGTCCGTGTGTGGAACCCCGTTAACCCCAGTGAGAGTCAGTGTGTGTGGAACCGTACCCCAGTGAGAGTCAGTGTGTGTGGAACCCTGTACCCAGTGAGATGTCAGTGTGTGTGGAACCCGTACCCCAGTGAGAGTCAGTGTGTGTGGAACCCGTACCCAGTGAGAGTCAGTGTGTCTTGGACAAACCGTACCCAGTGAGAGTCAGTGTGTGTGAACCCGTACCCCAGTGAGTGTGTGTGGAACCCGATACCCCAGTGAGAGTCAGTGTGTGTGGGACCTGTACCCCAGTGAGAGTCAGTGTGTGTGGAACCCGTACCCAGGTGAGAGTCAGGTGTGTGGGAACCCGTACCCCAGAGAGAGTCAGTGTGTGTGGGACCGTACCCCAGTGAGAGTCAGTGTGTGTTGGAACCCGTACCCCAGTGGAGTCAGTGTGTGTGGAACCCGTACTCCCAGTGAGAGTCAGTGTGTGTGGGACCGTACCCCAGTGAGAGTCAGTGTGTGGGGACCCGTACCCAGTGAGAGTCAGTGTGTGTGGACCCGTACCCCAGTGAGAGTCAGTGTGTGTGGGACCCGTACCCCAGTGAGAGTCAGTGTGTGTGGGACCCCAGTGAGAGTCAGTGTGTGTGGACCCGTACCCCAGTGAGAGTCAGTGTGGTGGGACCTGTACCCCAGTGAGAGTCAGTGTGTGTGGACCGTACCCCAGTGAGAGTCAGTGTGTGTGGAACCTGATACCCAGTGAGAGTCATTGTGTGTGGGACCCGTACCCCAGTGAGAGTCAGTGTTGTGGAACCCGTACCCAGTGAGAGTCAGTGTGTGTGGGACCTGTACCCCCGTGAGAGTCAGTGTGTGTGGAACCCGTACCCCAGTGAGAGTCAGTGAGTGTGGAACCTGTACCCCAGTGAGAGTCAGGTGTGTGAACCTGTACCCCAGTGAGAGACAGTGGTGTGGAACCCGTACCCCAGAGAGTCAGTGTGTGTGGAACCTGTACCCCAGTGAGGGGCAGTGGTGTGGAACCTGTACCCCAGTGAGAGTCAGTTTGTGAGGAACCTGTACCCCAATGAGAGTCAGTGTGTGTGGATCCCATACCCCAGTGAGAGTCAGTGTGTGTGGAACCTGTACCCCAGTGAGAGTCAGTGTGTGTGGAACCCGTATCCCAGTTAAAGTCAGTGTGTGTGTGGGACCCGTACCCCAGTGAGAGTCAGTGTGTGTGGAACCTGTACCCCAGTGACTGTCAGTGTGTGGAACCTGTACCCAGTGAGAGTCAGTGTGTGGAACCTGTACCCCAGTGAGAGTCAGTGTGTGGAACCTGTACCCCAGTGAGAGACAGTGTGTGTGGAACCCCCCCTGATCCCAGTGAGAATCAGTGTGCTGTGGAACCCGTTCACCCAGTGATGAGTCCGTTGTGGTGGAACCTGTACCCCAGTGAGAGTCAGTGTGTGTGGGACCCTGTTACCCAGTGAGAGTCAGAGTGTGTGTGGCGAACCTGTTCTCCCGGAGAGGTCAGTGTTGTGTGGAACCGTCCCAGTGAGAGTCAGTGTGTTGTGGGACCCTGTTATCCCCAGTGAGAGTCCAGTGTTGGTGGACCCGTATCCCCAGTGAGAGGTTCAGTGTGTGTGGAACCGCTTACCCAATAGCAAGTGGCAGTGTGTGTGACCCCGTATCCCTAGTGGAGAGTCAGTGTGTGTGGAACCTGTTCCAGTGAGATGTCATGTATGTGTGGGAACCCGTATCCCAGTGAGAAGTCAGTGTTGTTGTGGAACCCCGTACCCCAGTGAGAGTCAGGTGTGTGGGACCCGTACCCCAGTGAGAGTCAGTGTGTGGAACCCGTACTCCCAGTGAGAGTCAGGTGTGTGGGACCGTACCCCAGTGAGAGTCCGTGTGTGTGGAACCTGTACCCCAGTGAGGGTCAGTGTGTGGAAACCTGTACCCCAGTGAGAGTCAGTGTGTGAGGAACCTGTACCCCAATGAGAGTCATTGTGTGTGGATCCCATACCCCAGTGAGAGTCAGTGTGTGGAACCTGTATCCCAGTGAGAGTCAGTGTGTGTGGAACCCGTACCCCAGTGAAAGTCAGTGTGTGTGTGGGACCCGTACCCAGTGAGAGTCAGTGTGTGTGGAACCTGTACCCCAGTGAGTGTCAGTGTGTGTGGAACCTGTACCCCAGTGAGAGTTAATTTGTGTGGAGCACGGACCCGATTCCAGTGAGAGTCAGTGTGTGTGGAACCTGTACCCAGTGAGAAATAGTGTGTGTGGAACCCGTATTCCAGTGAGAGTCAGTGTGTGTGGAACCCGTACCCCAGTGAGGGTCAGTGTGTGCTGAACCTGTACCCCAGTGAGAGACAGTGTGTGTGGAACCTGTACCCCAGTGAGGGTCAGTGTGCGGAACCTGTACCCCAGTGAGAGTCAGTGTGTGTGGAACCTGTACCCCAGTGAGAGTCAGTGTGTGTGGAACCCGTACCCAGTGAAAGTCAGGTGTGTGTGGGACCCGTACCCCAGTGAGAGTCAGTGTGTGTGGAACCTATACCCCAGTGAGAGTCAGTGTGTGGAACCCGTACCCCAGTGAGAGACAGTGTGTGTGGAACCTGTACCCCAGTGAGAGTCAGTGTGTGTGGAACCCGTACCCCAGTGAGAGTCAGTGTGTGGAACCCGTACCCCAGTGAGAGTCAGTGTGTGTGGAACCCGTACCCCAGTGAGAGTCAGTGTGTGTGGAATACGTACCCCCGTGAGAATTCATCCAATCATGCGTGTTGAAGGTGGAATATTAAGAGGGTGGATGCATCAGAGAATCAGTGGTAAATGGAATGATGATTGTGCCTGAGGCCATTGGATGGAACCACGTAGAACACATTGAATCGGAGCTGGAGGTGCTCTTGTCTGTGATCTTTTTCTTCCAGATGGCGAGGTCACCAGGCATGTGGATGGCCCTCATGATGTCAGCGCTAAGCTGCCTTTTCATTGGCTTATGTAAGTGTCCCACCACTTCAGTGATGTATTTGTGTGCAGTGGAATGTTTCAGAGATTCCAGTGTGTAAATTATGATCATTTTGCATCTCAGATGCTGAAGACAACCAGACATCACTGTGGGAACTTTCAGATGGAAACCCTGTTACCAATAGCACTCCGGCTCTCAATCCCACTGATACCTGGCTTCAGAATTCATCAGGTAGGATCGTCCCTCACCAAGGTGTTCATTTCCGACTTCCTCCCCCCACACCTCACCAGCTGATGCTGTTTTCTTGTTGCTTCCAATCAGAGTTACTCACTGGAATGGATCTCAAAAACTGGACTGAGGAATCACTAAGTTGGTCAGGTACAGTACCAATTTGACTCCACTGACATGATGATGGGACGTGAGTCTGTCGGTGATTCCCCCCACACGGTGATGGGACGGAGTCTGTGTCTGTGATTCCCCACACGGTGATGGGACGTGGGTCTGTGTCTGTGATTTCCCCACACGGTGATGGGACGTGGGTCTGTGTCTGTGATTCCCCCACATGGTGATGGGACCTGGGTCTGTGATTCCCCCACACGGTGATGGGACGTGGGTCTGTGTCTGTGATTCCCCCACACGGTGATGGGACGTGGGTCTGTGTCTGTGATTCCCCCACACGGTGATGGGATGTGGGTCTGTGTCTGTGATCCCCCCACACGGTGATGGGACGTGGGTCTGTGTCTGTGATTCCCCCACACGGTGATGGGACGTGGGTCTGTGTCTGTGATTCCCCCACACGGTGATGGGACGTGGGTCTGTGTCTGTGATCCCCCCACACGGTGATGGGACGTGGGTCTGTGTCTGTGATTCCCCCACACAGTGATGGGACGGGGTCTGTGATTCCCTCACACGGTGGGATGGGGGTCTGTGATTCCCCACAGGGTGATGGGACGTGGGTCTGTGTCTGTGATTCCCCCACACGGTGATGGGACGTGAGTCTGTGATTCCCCCACACGGTGATGGGACGTGAGTCTGTCATTCCCCCACACGGTGATGGGACGTGGGTCTGTGTCTGTGATCCCCCCACACAGTGACGGGACGTGGGTCTGTGTCTGTGATTCCCCCACACAGTGTGGACGGGGGTCTGTGATTACCCCACACGGTGATGGGACGTGGGTCTGTGTCTGCGATTCCCCCACACGGTGATGGGACGTGGGTCTGTGTCTGTGATTCCCACATGGTGATGGGACGTGGGTCTGTGATTCCCCCACATGGTGACGGGACAGGGGTCTGTGCTGCGATTCTCCCACACGGTGATGGGACGTGGGTCTGTGTCTGTGATTCCCCCACACGGTGATGGGACGTGGGTCTGTGTCTGCGATTCCCCCACATGGTGATGGGACGGGGTCTGTGTCTGTGATTCCCCCACACGGTGATGGGACGTGGGTCTGTGTCTGTGATTCCCCCACACGGTGATGGGACGGGGTCTGTGTCTGTGATTCCCCCACATGGTGACGGGACGGGGGTCTGTGTCTGCGATTCTCCCACACGGTGATGGACGTGGGTCTGTGTCTGTGATTCCCCCACACGGTGATGGGACGTGGGTCTGTGTCTGTGATTCCCCCACACGGTGTTGGGACGTGGGTCTGTGTCTGCGATTCTCCCACACGGTGATGGGACGTGGGTCTGTGTCTGTGATTCCCCCACACGGTGATGGGATGTTGGTCAGTGGCTGTGATTCCCCCACACGGTGATGGGACGTGGGTCTGTGTCTGTGATTCCCCCACACGGTGTTGGGACGTGGGTCTGTGTCTGCGATTCTCCCACACGGTGATGGGACGTGGGTCTGTCTGTGATTCCCCCACACGGTGATGGGACGTGGGTCTGTGTCTGTGATTCCCCCACATGGTGATGGGACGTGGGTCTGTGTCTGTGAGCCCCACATGGTGATGGGAATTGGGTCTCTGGGGGGTCTGTGATTCCCCACACCGGTATGGATGTTGGCCAGTGGATGTGATTCCCCCCACACTGTGATGGGACTGGGTCTGTGTCTGTGATTCCCCCACACGGTGGATGTGATGTGTTCTGGTCTGTGATGCCCCCACACGGTTATTGGATGTGGGTCTGTGATCCCCCCACACGTGAATGGGATGTGGGTTTGTTCTGTGATTCCCCCCCACGGAGATCGGAGGTGGGTGTGTGATCCCCCACACGGTGATGGGATTGTGTCTGTGTCTGTTGATTCCCCACACGGGATGGGATTGTGTCCTGTGTCGGTGATCCCCCGAAACGGTTGATGGTATGTGTGTCTGTGTCGGTGATTCCCCCGACCGGTATGGGATTGTCTGTGTCTGTGATTCCCCCACACGTGATGGGATGTGTGTCTGTGTCCTGGGATTCCCCACACGGTGATGGGAATGTTGTGTCTGTGAATTCCGCCACACGGTGATGGGATGTGGGTCGGTGTCGTGATTCCCCCACACGGTGATGGTAGTGTGGTCATGTGATTCCCCCAGATGGTGATTGGGATGTGGGTCCTGTGTCCTGTGATTCCCCTCCACACACGGTGATGGGATGGGGGTCTGTGTCTGTGAGTCCCCCCCCACGGTGATGGATGTGGGGCCTGTGTCTGTGCCTTCCCCCACACGGTGATGGGACTGTGGTATGCGGTCTGTGACTTCCCCCACACGGTGATGTGGATCCTGTGGGTCTGTCGTCTGGTGATTGCCCCCACTCGGTGATGGGATGTGGGTCTCTGTCTGTGATTCCCCCAACACCGGATGATGGTATGTGGGTTCTGTGTCTGTGA
Source organism: Scyliorhinus canicula (assembly GCF_902713615.1). Classification (NCBI taxonomy): domain Eukaryota; kingdom Metazoa; phylum Chordata; class Chondrichthyes; order Carcharhiniformes; family Scyliorhinidae; genus Scyliorhinus; species Scyliorhinus canicula. Next base: position 56,272,025 of record NC_052157.1, read on the forward strand.
TTTCCCCCCACAACCCGGTGATGGGATGGGGGTCTGTGGTCTGTGATTCCCCACACGGTGATGGGATGTGGGTCTGTGTCTGTGATTCCCCCACACGGGTGATGGGATGCTGGGTCTGTGTCTGTGACTTCCCCCACCCGGTGATGAGGATGTGGTCTGTGTCTGTGATTCCCAACACACGGTGATGGGACGTGGGTCTGTGATCCCCCCACACGGTGATGGGACGTGGGTCTGTGTCTGTGATCCCCCCACACGGTGATGGGACGGGGGTCTGTGTCTGTGATTCCCCCACACGTGATGGACGTGGGTCTGTGTCTGTGATTTCCCCCACACGGTGATGGGACCTGGGTCTGTGATTCCCCCACACGGTGATGGGACGTGGGTCTGTGTCTGTGATTCCCCCACACGGTGATGGGACGTGGGTCTGTGTCTGTGATTCCCCCACACGGTGATGGGACGTGGGTCTGTGTCTGTGATTCCCCCACACGGTGATGGGACGTGGGTCTGTGTCTGTGATCCCCCCACACGGTGACGGGACGTGGGTCTGTGTCTGTGATTCCCCCACACAGTGATGGGACGGGGGTCTGTGATTCCCCCACACGGTGATGGGATGGGGGTCTGTGATTCCCCCACACGGTGATGGGACGTGGGTCTGTGTCTGTGATTCCCCCACACGGTGATGGGACGTGGGTCTGTGATTCCCCCACACGGTGATGGGACGTGAGTCTGTCATTCCCCCACACGGTGATGGGACGTGGGTCTGTGTCTGTGATCCCCCCACACAGTGACGGACGTGGGTCTGTGTCTGTGATTCCCCCACACAGTGATGGGACGGGGGTCTGTGATTACCCCACACGGTGATGGGACGTGGGTCTGTGTCTGCGATTCCCCCACACGTGATGGGACGTGGGTCTGTGTCTGTGATTCCCCCACATGGTGATGGGACGTGGGTCTGTGATTCCCCCACATGGTGACGGGACAGGGGTCTGTGTCTGCGATTCTCCCACACGGTGATGGGACGTGGGTCTGTGTCTGTGATTCCCCCACACGGTGATGGGACGTGGGTCTGTGTCCTGCGATTCCCCCACATGGTGATGGGACGGGGTCTGTGTCTGTGATTCCCCCACACGGTGATGGGACGTGGGTCTGTGTCTGTGATTCCCCCACACGGTGATGGGATGTGGGTCTGTGTCTGTGATTCCCCCACATGGTGACGGGACGGGGGTCTGTGTCTGCGATTCTCCCACACGGTGATGGGACGTGGGTCTGTGTCTGTGATTCCCCCACACGGTGATGGGATGTGGGTCTGTGTCTGTGATTCCCCCACACGGTGTGGGGACGTGGGTCTGTGTCTGCGATTCCCCCACACGGTGATGGACGTGGGTCTGTGTCTGTGATTCCCCCACACGGTGATGGGATGTGGGTCTGTGTCGGTGATTCCCCCACACGGTGATGGGATGTGGGTCTGTGTCTGTGATTCCCCCACACGGTGTTGGGACGTGGGTCTGTGTCTGTGATTCTCCCACACGGTGATGGGACGTGGGTCTGTGTCTGTGATTCCCCCACACGGTGATGGGACGTGGGTCTGTGTCTGTGATTCCCCCACATGGTGATGGGACGTGGGTCTGTGTCTGTGAGCCCCCACATGGTGATGGGACGGGTGGGTCTGTGTCTGTGATTCCCCCACACGGTGATGGGATGTGGTCTGTGATTCCCCCACACGGTGATGGGACGTGGGTCTGTGTCTGTGATTCCCCCACACGGTGATGGGATGTGTGTCTGTGTCTGTGATTCCCCCACACGGTGATGGGATGTGGGTCTGTGATCCCCCCACACGGTGATGGGATGTGGGTCTGTGTCTGTGATTCCCCCACACGGTGATGGGACGGGGGTCTGTGATTCCCCCACACGGTGATGGGATGTGGGTCTGTGTCTGTGATTCCCCCACACGGTGATGGGATGTGGCTGGTCTGTGATTCCCCCACACGGTGATGGGATGTGGGTCTGTGTCTGTGATTCCCCCACACGGTGATGGGAAGTGGGTCTGTGTCTGTGATTCCCCCACACGGTGATGGGACGTGGGTCTGTGTCTGTGATTCCCCACTACTGGTGATGGGATTGTCGATCTGTGTCTGTGATTCCCCCACACGGTGATGGGACGGGGGTCTGTGTCTGTGATTCCCCCACACGGTGATGGAGGTGCGGTCTGTGATCCCCCCACACGGTTGATGGGACGGGGGTCTGTGTCTGTGATCCCCCCACACGGTGATGGGACGGGGGTCTGTGTCTGTGATTCCCCCCACACGGTGATGGGAACGGGGGTCTGTGATTCCCCACACGGTGATGGGACGGGGTTCTGTGTCTGTGCTCCCCCCACACGGTGATGGGATTGTGGGTCTGTGTCTGTGATTCCCCCACACGGTGATGGGACGGGGGTCTGTGATTCCCCCACACGGTGATGGGACGTGGGTCTGTGTCTGTGATTCCCCCACACGGTGATGGGATGTGGGTCTGCGTCTTTGATTCCCCCACACTGTGATGGGACGCGGGTCTGTGTCTGTGATTCCCCATATGGTGATGGGACGTCGATCTGTGTCTGTGATTCCCCACACGGTGATGGGACGGGGTCTGTGTCTGTGATTCCCCCACACGGTGATGGGACGTGGGTCGTGATCCCCCCACACGGTGAGGACGTGGGTCTGTGTCTGTGATCCCCCCACCACGGTGATGGGGACGGGGGTCTGTGTCTGTGATCCCCCCACACGGGTGATGGGACGGGGGTCTGTGATTCCCCCACACGGTGATGGGACGGGGTTCTGTGTCTGTGATCCCCCCACACGGTGATGGGACGTGGGTCGTGTCTGTGATTCCCCCACACGGTGATGGGACGGGGGTTCTGTGATTCCCCCACCCGGTGATGGGACGTGGGTCTGTGTCTGTGATTCCCCCACACGGTGATGGGACGTGGGTCTGTGTCTGTGATTCCCCCACATGGTGATTGGACGTGGGTCTGTGTCTGTGATTAAAAATTGATTATGAAATGTTTAAACATATATCTAATTTTACACAGATGATGTGAGTTCTCCATCCACTCCTGAAGATTTCACTGATGCCTGGGACATGTCAACACAAACAAGTAAAATAAACTTTCCACTCTAAGAACAAAGGTCACTTTAGTCATGAAGCTTGACGATGGGAGTTGGGGGGACAGAATTGGAGGAGCGCAGAGACCTTGGAGGATTGTCGGAACTGGTGGATGTTTCACAGACAAGGCGTGTAGTAGGGGCTGGAGGAGGTTCCAGTGATAGCGAGTGTTGTAGGGGCTGGAGGAGGTTCCAGTGATAGCGAGTGTTGTAGGGGCTGGAGGAGGTTCCAGTGATAGCGAGTGTTGTAGGGGCTGGAGGAGGTTCCAGTGATAGCGAGTGTTGTAGGGGCTGGAGGAGGTTACAGAGATAGCGAGTGTTGTGGGGGCTGGAGGAGGATCCAATGATAGCGAGTGTTGTAGGGGCTGGAGGATGTTACAGAGATAGCGAGTGTTGTAGGGGCTGGAGGAGGTTCCAGTGATAGCGAGTGTTGTAGGGGCTGGAGGAGGTTCCAGTGATAGGGAGTGTTGTAGGGGCTGGAGGATGTTACAGAGATAGCGAGTGTTGTAGGGGCTGGAGGAGGATCCAATGATAGCGAGTGTTGTAGGGGCTGGAGGAGGTTACAGAGATAGCGAGTGTTGTAGGGGCTGGAGGAGGTTCCAGTGATAGGGAGTGTTGTAGGGGCTGGAGGAGGTTCCAGTGATAGGGAGTGTTGTAGGGGCTGGAGGAGGTTCCAGTGATAGCGAGTGTTGTAGGGGCTGGAGGAGGTTCCAGTGATAGCGAGTGTTGTAGGGGCTGGAGGAGGTTCCAGTAATAGCGAGTGTTGTAGGGGCTGGAGGATGTTACAGAGATAGCGAGTGTTGTAGGGGCTGGAGGAGGTTCCAGTGATAGCAAGTGTTGTAGGGGCTGGAGGAGGTTCCAGTGATAGCGAGTGTTGTAGGGGCTGGAGGAGGTTCCAGTGATAGCGAGTGTTGTAGGGGCTGGAGGAGGTTCCAGTAATAGCGAGTGTTGTAGGGGCTGGAGGATGTTACAGAGATAGCGAGTGTTGTAGGGGCTGGAGGAGATTCCAGTAATAGCGAGTGTTGTAGGGGCTGGAGGATGTTACAGAGATAGCGAGTGTGAAGGGGCTGGAGGAGGTTCCAGTGATAGCGAGTGTTGTAGGGGCTGGAGGAGGATCCAATGATAGCGAGTGTTGTAGGGGCTGGAGGAGGTTCCAGTGATAGCGAGTGTTGTAGGGGCTGGAGGAGGTTACAGAGATAGCGAGTGTTGTAGGGGCTGGAGGAGGTTCCAGTGATAGCGAGTGTTGTAGGGGCTGGAGGAGGTTCCAGTGATAGCGAGTGTTGTAGGGGCTGGAGGAGGTTCAGTGATAGCGAGTGTTGTAGGGGCTGGAGGAGGTTCCAGAGATTATTTCGGCCAGGATTTAGAGAACCCCAAAGTGTATCATGACCCATAACTTTGAATAGATTTTGGTTATGGGGAGCACAAGGGCCCACTTACAGGTGTGGTGGAACAGGGAGCTAAAAGTATTTTTAAAACAAAAACACAATGGGAGGGATTCTCTAACCCCCCCGCCAGGTCGGAGAATCATCAGGGGGGTGGGGGGGGGGCGTGAATCCCGCCCTCACCGGCTGCCGAATTCTCCGGTGCCGGGATTGGCAGCGTCCCCCCCGGCGATTCTCCGACCCGCGATGGGACCGAGTGGCCGTCCGTTTTCGGCGGTCCCGCCAGCGTACGTTACGACATGCACTACCTGGCGGGACCTGGCTCTGAGTGTGGCCTCCGGGGTCCTCGGGGGGCGCGGGGGGAATTTGGCTCCGGGGGGGGGGGTGCCCCCTGGTGGCCTGGCCCGCGATCGGGGCCCACCGATCCGCAGACGGGCCTGTGTCGTGGGGGGCACTCTATTCCTCTGTGCCAGCGCTGTAACAATCCGCGATGGCCAGCGCGGAGATGAACCCCCCCCGTACATGCGCTGGGATGATGCCAGCACACGCTGGCGTTCCTGTGCATGTGCCAACTCGCGCCACCCAGCGGAGGCCCTTCGGCGCTGGTTGCGTGGCGACAAGCCCCTTCCACGCCGGCCTCACAGCACAAACCGCTTCGGCGCCGGCCAATCCCTTGAAGGTATGAAGGATTCCACACCTTCGGGGCGGCCCGACGCCAGAGTGGTTCACACCATTCACTTCACGCCGGAGTTGCCCGCCACGCTTGTTTTCGAAGAATCCTCCCCAAGATTATTCTATGAATCCCATTAACATTTTTAAATGCACAGTAAACATCTTAGCAACCATCAACCTAAAATACTCCCCCAAAGAATACAGTACTCTATAAGTAACCCTTAATCTTTTTAATCTTTCCTTGAAACATCCATAGATAATACCCTCTTTAACACAGAGATCAGAGGCGGATCACGGACCGCACGACGGGTCCGAGAATCGTCGAACGTGCCGATTCATCACGCGGCGCTGGTCCAACGCCATCATGCCATTATCCCACCCAGCGTTAAAGGCCTAATCGTGAACGGCGCCGCACCTCTCGGAGAATTGTCCGAGGGGACAAGTCCCGCAATTCTCCCCGTGTCCCGTTGATTCTGCGGCCCGGATGGGCCGAAGTCCCGACAGCATGACCCCAGGTCACGCCGGCACCGTTCACACCTGCAAATAAAAATCTGGCTGACGGTACGGGAGAGGAGGTGAGCGGCCAGTGTATTGTGCTTGTGACACTGTCGGGACGGACACAGACGTGGCTGCGGGTGAGGGGGGGGCCTCCATGTTAGGGGCGGGAGCCTCTATGCTGGGGGGGTCGTGGCCTCTGTGCTCGAGGGAGCTGGGCCCCTATGCTGGGGGGGGGTTGGGGGGCATGTGGACGACATGCCAGCTGCCATGCCAGTGCAGGGCATTGCCAGAGCCACTGCCGCCAGAACGGCAGGCAGGCTAATGGGCACCTGCTTCGGGCGCCATCCGCCTGCATGGCCCCGGGCCTTGCCCATGGATGCGCCACCCCCCCCAGGGACAGACCTCCCAGCAGCCGGCATCCATTCGGCGGGTAAGAGGCGGGTCCGCACCCATGGCAGCCCCCCGTGAGGGCATAGCCACCCAACGATGGCGCTATCAGGAGGGACAGGCAACGGAGGGACGGAGGGTGTGGCCAGGGGTCTGGGCCATATGGCCCTGTGTCAGCGTCGTCGCATGTAGCTCAGAGCGGCTGCGGCAGCAGTGGCAGCAGCGGCTGCAGCAGAGGGGATGGGCTGCAGCAGAGGATGGGCTGTAGCAGAGGGATGGGCTGCAGAGGGACGGGCTGCAGCAGAGGGACGGGCTGCAGCAGAGGGACGGGCTGCAGCAGAGGGACGGGCTGCAGCAGAGGGACGGGCAGCAGAGGGATGGGCTGCAGCAGAGGGACGGGCTGCAGCAGAGGGACGGTCTGCAGCAGAGAGATGGGGCTGCAGCAGAGGGATGGGCTGCAGCAGAGGGACGGGCTGCAGCAGAGGGACGGGCTGCAGCAGAGGGACGGGCTGCAGCAGAGGGATGGGCTGCAGAGGGACGGGCTGCAGCAGAGGGACGGGCTGCAGCAGAGGGAGGGGCTGCAGCAGAGGGATGGGCTGCAGCAGAGGGACGGGCTGCAGCAGAGGGACGGGCTGCAGCAGAGGGATGGGCTGCAGCAGAGGGATGGGCTGCAGCAGAGGGACGGGCTGCAGCAGAGGGACGGGCTGCAGCAGAGGGACGGGCAGCAGAGGGAGGGGCTGCAGCAGAGGGATGGGCTGCAGCAGAGGGACGGGCTGCAGCAGAGGGACGGGCAGCAGAGGGACGGGCTGCAGCAGGGGGATGGGCTGCAGCAGAGGGATGGGCTGCAGCAGAGGGATGGGCCTGCAGCAGAGGGATGGGTTGCAGCAGAGGGATGGGCTGCAGCAGAGGGACGGGCTGCAGCAGAGGGACAGGCTGCAGCAGAGGGATGGGCTGCAGCAGAGGGATGGGCTGCAGCAGAGGGACGGGCTGCAGCAGAGGGACGGGCTGCAGCAGAGGGACGGGCTGCAGCAGAGGGACGGGCTGCAGCAGAGGGACGGGCTGCAGCAGAGGGATGGGCTGCAGCAGAAAGACAGGCTGCAGCAGAGGGACGGGCTGCAGCAGAGGGACGGGCTGCAGCAGAGGGATGGGCTGCAGCAGAGGGATGGGCTGCAGCAGAGGGACGGGCTGCAGCAGAGGGACGGGCAGCAGAGGGACGGGCTGCAGCAGAGGGATGGGCTGCAGCAGAGGGAGGGGCTGCAGCAGAGGGACGGGCTGCAGCAAAGGGAGGGGCTGCAGCAGAGGGACGGGCTGCAGCAGAGGGACGGGCAGCAGCAGAGGGAGGGGCTGCAGCAGAGGGACGGGCTGCAGCAGAGGGACGGGCAGCAGAGGGACGGGCTGCAGCAGAGGGATGGGCTGCAGCAGAGGGATGGGCTGCAGCAGAGGGACGGGCTGCAGAGGGACGGGCTGCAGCAGAGGGAGGGGCTGCAGCAGAGGGACGGGCTGCAGCAGAGGGACGGGCAGCAGAGGGACGGGCTGCAGCAGAGGGATGGGCTGCAGCAGAGGGATGGGCTGCAGCAGGGGATGGGCTGCAGCAGAGGGATGGGCTGCAGTAGAGGGATGGGCTGCAGCAGAGGGACAGGCTGCAGCAGAGGGATGGGCTGCAGCAGAGGGACGGGCTGCAGCAGAGGGACGGGCAGCAGAGGGACGGGCTGCAGGAGAGGGACGGGCTGCAGCAGAGGGATGGGCTGCAGCAGAGGGACGGGCTGCAGCAGAGGGATGGGCTGCAGCAGAGGGATGGGCTGCAGCAGAGGGACGGGCTGCAGCAGAGGGAGGGGCTGCAGCAGAGGGACGGCTGCAGCAGAGGGATGGGCTGCAGCAGAGGGACAGGCTGCAGCAGAGGGACGGGCAGCAGAGGGACGGGCTGCAGCAGAGGGAGGGGCTGCAGCAGAGGGACGGGCTGCAGCAGAGGGAGGGGCTGCAGCAGAGGGACGGGCAGCAGAGGGACGGGCAGCAGAGGGACGGGCTGCAGCAGAGGGACGGGCAGCAGAGGGACGGGCAGCAGAGGGACGGGCTGCAGCAGAGGGACGGGCTGCAGCAGAGGGACGGGCTGCAGCAGAGGGACGGGCTGCAGCAGAGGGACAGGCTGCAGCAGAGGGACGGGCTGCAGCAGAGGGACGGGCTGCAGCAGAGGGAGGGGCTGCAGCAGAGGGAGGGGCTGCAGTAGAGGGACAGGCTGCAGCAGAGGGACGGGCAGCAGAGGGACGGGCTGCAGCAGGGGGATGGGCTGCAGCAGAGGGATGGGCTGCCGTTAGAGGGATGGGCTGCAGCAGAGGGATGGGCTGCAGCAGGGGGATGGGCTGCCGTAGAGGGATGGGCTGCAGCAGAGGGATGGGCTGCAGCAGAGGGATGGGCTGCAGCAGAGGGACGGGCTGCAGCAGAGGGACGGGCAGCAGAGGGACGGGCTGCAGCAGAGGGACAGGCTGCAGCAGAGGGACGGGCTGCAGCAGAGGGATGGGCTGCAGCAGGGGGATGGGCTGCAGCAGAGGGATGGGCTGCAGCAGGGGGGTGGGCTGCAGCAGGGGGATGGGCTGCAGCAGAGGGACGGGCAGCAGAGGGACGGGCTGCAGCAGAGGGATGGGCTGCAGCAGGGGGATGGGCTGCAGCAGAGGGATGGGCTGCAGCAGGGGGATGGGCTGCAGCAGAGGGATGGGCTGCAGCAGAGGGACGGGCTGCAGCAGAGGGACGGGCTGCAGCAGAGGGACAGGCTGCAGCAGAGGGATGGGCTGCAGCAGGGGGACGGGCTGCAGCAGAGGGATGGGCTGCAGCAGAGGGACGGGCTGCAGCAGGGGGACGGGCTGCAGCAGAGGGATCGGCTGCAGCAGAGGGAGGGGCTGCAGCAGAGGGAGGGGCTGCAGCAGAGGGACGGGCTGCAGCAGGGGGACGGGCTGCAGCAGAGGGACGGGCTGCAGCAGGGGGATGGGCTGCAGCAGGGGGATGGGCTGCAGTAGAGGGATGGGCTGCAGCAGAGGGACGGGCTGCAGCAGAGGGACGGGCTGCAGCAGAGGGACGGGCTGCAGCAGGGGGATGGGCTGCAGCAGGGGGATGGGCTGCAGCAGAGGGACGGGCTGCAGCAGGGGGACGGGCTGCAGCAGAGGGACGGGCTGCAGCAGAGGGACGGGCTGCATCAGGGGGATGGGCTGCAGCAGAGGACGGGCTGCAGCAGGGGGATGGGCTGCAGCAGAGGGACGGACTGCAGCAGGCCAGTTGGTTCCCGCTGAGGCTGCAGGGCCGCCTTCCCGACCGGTGCAGAATGAGGCGGAGGCGACGTCGAGCAGAACAATGAGGGGGATGCTCAGGATGATGACACCGATGTGGTTGAAGAGCAGGGGTGCAGGTTATGGTGGTGCCAAGGCGCCGGAGGCGCCCCATGAGGCCACGTGTCCACCGGTGCCGCATGTCCTTCGAGGACCTGCTGGACAGGACAAGCAGGAGTAGAAACGGTTGCACATATCTGCCACCTGCTGGCCACACCCGGCACTGCGTGAGACTTGGGAGGACATGTTCTCCCGCTGGCCGTCAGGTAACGGTGGCCCTGAACCTTTATGACACGGGATCGTTCCAGTCGCCGAGTGGGCACCTCTCTGGCATCTCCCGGCCATTGGCGCACAGGTCCATCCGTGCAGTGACTGACGCCCTGGACAATATCGCCCACCAGAATACCCGAGCAGCGGGATTCGCTGCCGTGGCTGGAATCCCCGTGGTACAGGAGGCGATCGATGGGGTGCACGTCACTATGCGGCCTCCAGCGGAGAACAGAGCGTATTTATGAACAGCAAGGGGGACCTACTCCATGGACATTCAGGTGGCCTGTGACCATCGCATGAATGTAATGCACGTCTGTGCTCAGTACCTGGGCAGTGTACATGATGTGTTGATCACAGCACAATCATTCATCCCTGCCATGTTTGAGGGATGCCCCCCCCACTGCCTGTGGGGCTGGTTGCTGGGTGACAAGGGTTACCTGTTGTGGTCATGGCTGATGTTCATGTCTGATCTGGAGACGGGTTGTGGACGGGAGGCTGCACGAGGCCAGCGAGTATGCGAGGCGTTAATAGCCGCACCAGTTAGGGGGGTAGGGGCTCTCTAGGCAGGGGCACTAGCACCACTGTACCGACCCACCTCACCACCCAGCACCCTCACCTCCCTCACCACCCGACTACCTTACCTGCCACACCACCACATGCACAGCACCCTCCACCTATGGCACAACGGGCTTGTCTACACGATTGCCTATAGAAGCGGGTGTGTTCAATGCCATGAAGGATGGTGGCAACTGGCTCTGCGATGAGCTGTGAGCTTCAAATCGTTAGCCAATGTCTGACTCATGGCCACAGCTACACCCTCCACATGGGTGGTCCCTGTACGCGTAACGGACACTCCCATGGACATGTTGGGCAGCTGGCGGTGGGGTGCCTAGTACGGTGGGGGAATCTTTACATCCACCTGGGCTCACCGTTCCACCGACCTTTGAACACAGTGCCAATCAGATCCGTTCATGACCATGCGGCCACCGGACATAGGACAGAGGCATCTTGCATTGATGTAACAGTGAGTTTAATTTTAACGGTAACATACACGTGCCCTAGCCCCTATAACTATACTGTGTCCTGCACCCATGCCAACTTACTAGGTGTCAAACGTCTTGGCCTCACAGGCCCTACCACTACGATTCGGTGTTTCCCCAGACGGTACAGCAGGAATAGAGGCGGACTGCTGAGACTCCGGCCCTGTGACTTGGCTCCCCGTTCGTGTGCGTTTCCAGGGGCGGCCGAACTGGATGGGCCAGACTGCTCCGTGGGCTGTGCTGGATGGCGTGGTGCCACTCTGTTCTGCCCACAGATGCACCAGGGACGGGACGGGGGAGTCCGAGGATCTGCGGTGTTCCGGGACCTCCCTTGCAAGTCACCAGGACGGGCCCTGGTACCTCCTCCTCCCTCGGGGTGCCCGGTGGCCCCCGGGCCTCTCTGTGGGATGGGGGTGCGAGCGGAGACAAGCCCCGAGGCACCACCAACACCTGGCGCTGCCAGTCTTGGAGGCCCGCTGTGGTATCGACCAGCGTCTGAACGTTAGCAGCAATGGAGCTCAGGGAGTGGGCCATCCCTGTCTGGGACCGTGTGCCACCTCCCTCTGGGCTTGTGTGACGCTATCCAGCACCTGGACCAGGCTGCCGATGCTCTCAGCGATGACTGCTGAGACTCGGCATGGCCTGCTGAGACTCAGCCAGACTGTGGGAGCGCGGCTGCAATGTCCAGCTGGCTGTGCACAAAGCTGCCAGTGAGAGGGCATCTCTGTCCTGCGCCACGGATGACGCATGCACATGAAGCCCCATGCCTTGCATAACCTGACCCATGGCCAAAACCGTTGCACATATTGCCTCCACCATGCACGCCACCTGTGCGTTGTCGTGCTCGTCGTATAAGTTGACGCCGTTGTAAATGCGACTGCGTTTACGGCGCGGGAGACTCTGCCGCGGGATGGAGAATCCCGACCCAGGTTTAAATTCTCTACTGACAGCAGTTATCATTTTGAAATCACCCAAATGAACACTCTTGAACCTGTAGAGATATCCATGCATAACTGCTCAAAGCGAAAGTAAAAGCCGACAGACAGACCAGCTCCACCCACACTCTGACATCACTGCAGCTATTTGACAAACACCCATTTCTTAAGGTACACCCACTACAGCTATTTGATAAACATCCATTTCTTAAAGGTACTCTCACATGACACCATCCCCCGAGAAAAAATAAACCATCAACTTCAAGATGGTTTAATTTTTCACCTTTTCACTTTCCTTTAAGAAATATGACAGTGGATATACATTTTTTTAACAAAACAAAACACGCAATCATTTATAATAACATAGTCCATTTTAGTTCTTCTTCCTCCAACTGAAATCCTTCTCGATTGACAGTTTCTTTGAACAAGAAGGTCTCTGCACGATCCGTCCATTTCTCTACGCCTCGGCTTTTCTCTTTAAAGTCAGATACTTTAGTTCAATCTGATCACAGAGTCCCTTGTAATTCTCATCACAGGAGCATGGTTATCACAGTTTTCAGGCAGTCAAATGCCTGTTGACACTCCGCTGTTCACTTAAATTTGCTACACTTCCTTAGCAAGTCCGTCAGTGGAGCAACCACGCTGCTGAAATTCCGCACAAACTTCGGTAGAATACACTCATGCCAAGAAATCGCATTATTTCCCGTTGTGTTGAGGGCATTGGAAACTCCCCAATAACTTTTGGTTTCACGTCCCGTGGGACTATTTGACCCCGTCCGATTGTCTGGCCAAGGAAAGTGACTTGAGCTTTTCCAAATTCACTTTTGGTTAGGTTTATCACCAAACCCGCCTCCTGAAGTCGATCGAATAACTCCATCAGATGTTTCAAATGTTTTTTCCATGTCTGGCTGAAAAATTACCAGATCGGCGATGTATACCGCACAATTGGGTAATCCTGAAACAACTTTGTTCGTTAACCGTTGAAATGTGACTGGGGCGTTTTTCATGCCAAATGGCATAACTTTGAATTGGTATATACCATCTGGAGTCACAGAAGCTGAAATCTCCTTCACCCTTTTGGATAAAGGTACCTGCCAGTAACCTTTAAGTAAATCCAGTTTGGAAATAAAAGCTGATTGTCCCACCTTCTCAATGCAATCCTCCAAACGTGGGATAGGATAAGAGTCCGTTCTTGTAACTGCATTCACCTCTCTATATCACACATAACCATGGGTACCGTCTGGATTAGGTACCAGCACTATGGGTGAGCTCCATTGGCTGCAGCCCTCTTCAATTATGCCATTTTAAAGCATATTCACAATTTCTTTGTTAACCTGCGCCAATTTAAAGGGTTCAATCTATATGGATGTTGTTCAATTGGAACAGCATTTCCCACATCTACATCCTGTATAGCTATTTTTCCCAATTTATCTCCACAAACTTGTCCATGTGATATCAATAATTCTTTCAGGTCAGTCCGTTTTTTCCTCTGAGAGGTAACTCATAATTTATCCCAATTTTTAAGAACATCCTCATTTTCCAATTTAATTTGAGGTATGTCAAATTCCATGTCATCTGGATTTGGTTTGTCACTTTGAGTGAGAATCATTTAAAACCTTCTCCTTTTGCTCTCCTTCCCTTTCAAAGTACCTTTAAGCATATTCACACGACACACTCGGTGAGTTTTCCTTCTGTCTGGTGTTTTTACCAAAGGGTTGTCAGGGCTGGAGGAGGATACAGAGATAGGGAGAGGTTGTAGGGGCTGGACGAGGTTAGAGAGATAGGAAGGGTTGCCGGGGCTGGAGGAGGATACAGAGATAGGGAGGGTTGTAGGGGCTGGAGGTTAGAGAGAGGTGGCAATCTGTTTGGAGAGCCCTGGATAAGTCATGTCTGGGGGTCACAAAGTGATGAGTTGGTGCTTTCTGCTCGCCCCGCTGTGGCGAAAGGTGACATCTGGTAGTGAGAATACGTGATCTGAAAGACCACACAAATAACTGGTAGGGTGGGGGGGGGGGTAAATGTTGCAAACCCATGTATTAGCGACCAGAAACCCAAATTCTTTGTGTTCTTCGAGCAGCTACAAGAGACCCTGATGCTCAAACTACCGAAGATTCATCCACTTGACGACAGAGGAGGAAGTGTCAATTCCAGTCAAGAGAAGTAGGGAGATGTGGGGAATGTGTGTCAGAATCCGGGATATCATTCTCATTGCAAACCTCAATAAGACGGCCAGTGTGGGAGGATCATACTGGAATATTTCAACACAGGTCAATAAATATTTTTTAGTAGTGGAGGGTTACAGGCTTGGTACTGCAGTAGTCAGCGCTGCTGCCTCAGTGCCAGGAATATGGGTTAGATTCTGGCCTCGGGTGACTGTGTGGAATTTGCACTTTTCTCCTCATGTCTTTGTGGATTTCCTCCTGGTTCTCCGAGTTCCTCACACAGTCCAAAGATGTGTGGGTTAGAAATGAAATGAAATGAAATGAAAATTGCTTATTGTCACGAGTAGGCTTCAATGAAGTTACTGTGAAAAGCCCTAGTCGCCACATTCCGCCGCCTGTCTGGGAGGCTGATACGGGAATCGAACCGTGCTGCTGGCCTGCTTGGTCTGCTTCCAAAGCCAGCGATGGATTGGCCATGCTAAATTGCCCCTTAGTGTCCAAAGATGTGCAGGATAGGTGGGATTACAGAGATCGGGCGGGGGAGTGGGTCTTTCAGAGGGTCCATGTCGACTTGATGGGCCGAAGGGCACCTTTCTGCACTGCATGGATTCTATGAGAGTTGATGGAGTGAAGTTACGGCTCAGCCAAGATTAGATTGAATGGAGGAGGCTCTGTGTACAGTCTACAAGATGCACTGGAGGAACTCAAAAGGTTCATTAGACAGGACCCTCAAAACCCATGGCCACACCCGTCGAAACATATAGATAATGATCAGGAGTAAGGCCACTCAGATCATCGAGTCTGCTTCCCAATTCAATAAGACCATGGCTGATCTTATTGTGACCTCGACCCCACATTCCTGCTGACCTCCCCCGATAACTTTTCCATTACCCCCCCTCCCCCCAACCTTAATCAAGAATCTACCCACTTCGGCCGTAAAAATATTCAAAGATTCTGCTGCCACAGCCTTTTGAAGAAGAGTTCCAGAAACCCACGACCCATTGAGAGAAATAAATTATCCTCATCTTCATCTTGAAGGAGCGGCCCCTTATTTTTAAACAGTGACCCTGAGTTCTAGATTCTCCACATGAGAATCGAAGGGGCCTGAATGGGCCTCCTCCTGTTCATGTGTAACAGGCTAAGAGGGATGACTGGACCTAGAACAGTACAGCACAGAACAGGCCCTTCGGCCCTCAATGTTGTGCGAGCCCATGATCACCCTACTCAACCCACGTATCCACCCTATACCCGTAACCCAACAACCCCACCCTTAACCTTACTTGTTATTAGGACACTACGGGCAATTTAGCATGGCCAATCCACCTAACCCGCACATCTTTGGCCTGTGGGAGGGAAACCGGAGCACCCGGAGGAAACCCACGCACACAGGGGGCGGACGTGCAGACTCCACACAGACAGTGACCCAGCCGGGAATCGAACCTGGGACCCTGGAGCTGTGAAGCATTTATGCTAACCACCATGCTACCCTGCTGCCCCTACAGCTCCTACTGTTCCATGGTAACAGGCTTTGAAGGGGCTGAATGGCCTCTTCCTTTACCTGTGTAAAGGCCAAAGGGGACTGAATCGGCCTCCTCCAGTTCCAGTATAATAGGCTCGAGGAGACTGAATGTAAATTACATTCTTCCATGTGGGACGGAGCAGGGATTGTGAGTTTAGAACAAGGGAGGGTCAAACTTGAAATTGGGCCAAACTGTTCAGGGGGGATGTTTCACATTTTAATTTTCTTATATGTCAATTTCTTTTGACAGGAATGATGTACTCAAGTTCTGACCAACCAGGCAAATTTGATTACGGTGTGCAAATACTTTATTACCTAACACACTCTTACGATGTCTAAACACAACCAAACGAGAATATTCTGGTAGCTACTCTGGTACATAGACATGAGGCCCATAAGTAATGATGACACTCCCAGGGCAGGACTGTCGGAGGGTCAGTACTGAGGGAGTGCTGCACTGACAGAGGGTCAGTACTGAGGGAGTGCTTGCACTGTCAGAGGGTCAGTACTGTGGGAGTGCTGCACTGACAGAGGGTCAGTACTGAGGGAGAGTGCTGCACTGTCAGAGGGTCAGTACTGAGAGAGCGCTGCACTGTCAGAGGGTCAGTACTGAGGGAGTGCGGCACTGTCAGAGGGTCAGTACTGAGGGAGTGCTGCACTGTCAGAGGGTCAGTACTGAGGGAGTGCTGCACTGTCAGAGGGTCAGTACTGAGGGAGTGCTGCACTGTCAGAGGGTCAGTACTGAGGGAGTGCTGCACTGTCAGAGGGTCAGTACTGAGGGAGTGCTGCACTGTCAGAGGGTCAGTACTGAGGGTGTGCTGCACTGTCAGAGGGTCAGTACTGAGGGAATGCTGCACTGTCAGAGGGTCAGTACTGAGGGAGCGCTGCACTGTTCAGAGGGTCAGTACTGAGGGAGCGCTGCCACTGTCAGAGGGGTCAGTACTGAGGGAGTGCGGCACTGTCAGAGGGTCAGTACTGAGGGAGTTGCTTGCACTGTCAGAGGGTCAGTACTGAGGGAGTGCTGCACTGTCAGAGGGTCAGTACTGAGGAGTGCTGCACTGTCAGAGGGTCAGTACTGAGGGGGTGCTGCACTGTCAGAGGGTAAGTACTGAGGGAGTGCTGCACTGTCAGAGGGTCAGTACTGAGGGAGTGCTGCACTGTCAGAGGGTCAGTACTGAGGGAGGGCTGCACTGTCAGAGGGTCAGTACTGAGGAATGCTGCACTGTCAGATGGTCAGTACTGAGGGAGTGCTGCACTGTCAGAGGGTCAGTACTGAGGGTGTGCTGCACTGTCAGAGGGTCAGTACTGAGGGTGTGCTGCACTGTCAGAGGGTCAGTACTGAGGGAGTGCTGCACTGTTAGAGGGTCAGGACTGAGGGAGTGCTTCACTGTCAGAGGGTCAGTACTGACGAAGTGCTACACTATCAGAGGGTCAGTACTGAGGGAGTGCTGCACTGTCAGAGGGTCAGTACTGAGGGTGTGCTGCACTGTCAGAGGGTCAGTACTGAGGGAGTGCTGCACTGTCAGAGGGTCAGTACTGAGGGAGTGCTGCACTGTCAGAAAGTCAGTATTGAGGGAGTGCAGCACTGTCAGAGGGTCAGTACTGAGGGTGTGCTGCACTGTCAGAGGGTCAGTACTGAGGGAGTGCTGCACTGTCAGAGCGTCAGTACTGAGGGTGTGCTGCACTGTCAGAGGGTCAGTACTGAGGAGTGCTGCACTGTCAGAGGGTCAGTACTGAGGTAGTGCTGACAACTGTCAGAGGGTCAGTACTGAGGGAGTGCTGCACTGTCAGAGGGTCAGTACTGAGGGAGTGCTGCACTGTCAGAGGGTCAGTACTGAGGGACTGCTGCACAGAGGGAGGGGGCAGAGCTGGAAGATTTCCCATTTAAAATAGCACAAAACAAATTCCGTTTTTTGGGGATCCAGATAGCCCATAACTCGACATGGATCCACAAATGGAATCTGACCAGTCTGGCGGAGGGAGGTTAAAAAGGACCTACATAGATGGGATGCACAGATGCACATGGGATGACAGACAATCAAGATGAACGTACTGCCCAGGTTCCTCTTCCTGTTTAGATCCATACACATCTACATCCCCAAGGCTTTTTTTACAAAGACTAGTTAAAATGATCGTGGCATTTGTATGGTGAGGGGGCAGGGGTGGGGGGGGAAGAATGGATGCCTGGTCCTCCCGAACTTGAACACTACCACTGGGCAGGCAATGGCAGAGAGGGTTGAGGGGATGAGTAAGGGAACCGAACATGGAATGGGTGAGGATGGAGGAGTTCTCCTGCACAGGAACAACCCTCCGAGCCCTCATCACGACAGTGATCCCCATTCCTGCTAGCAAAACACTTAACCAGCCCAATGGTAGTAGCAGCACTAAGAACCTGGAACCAGGTGAGACAACACGGCTTAACCGAGGTGTCCACCATGACTTCCATCTACCACAGGTTTCCACCAGCCATACTAGACACCACCTTTAAGAGGTAGAGATAGGACAGGGCAGATGCTAGCAACCATGGACTTTTACGTGGGGATGGACTCATGACCTTAGAAGAGTTGACGGAGAAACTGGAACGATTGAACGGACAGAAACTCCGATATTGACAAATCAAAACCTTTCTCAGTAAGGGGATGACCTAGAGCCCTGAGAGACACAATGTTGGAGGAGCTACTGGACGCAGACAGTATGGAGAAAGGGAATGAGGAGACAAATACGGCTTACGTTTAGAAAGGGCGAGAACACCACTGGGTGGAGCAAAGCAGAAGTGGGACGATGAACTGGGGACAGAAGTAGGGTGGGGACTCTGAAGCGAAACACAAGTAGGGCCAACTCCACCTCCTCCTGCGCCAGGCTAAACGTCATGCAGTTTAAAGTGGTGCACAGATCTCAACAAACAGAACCTGAATGAACAGGTTCATCCTGGAGGTGGAGGACAAGTGTGTACGTTGCCAGGCAGGCCCGGCCAACCATGCCCACCTGTTCTGGGCCTACCCCAGACTTGTTGGGTTCTGGACAGCCTTCTTTGAGGTGGTGTCCAAGGTTGTGGGGGTGAGGGTGGATCCATGCCCGAGAGTGGATGTCTTCGAGGTATCGGACCAGCCAGAACATCATATGCGGAAGAGGACCAAAGCCCCGGCTTTTCCTTCTTCATCGCACGCCGGAGAATCCTACTCGGCTGGCGATCAGCAGCACCACCCACAGCTGCAGACTGGCTGGCAGACCTGTCCGAATTTCTCCATCTGGAGAAGATCAAATAAACAATCCGAGGTTTGCGGGAGGACATCCACAAAGCACGGGGGACATTCATCAGGTGTTCCAAGACCTGTTTGAAGCCAATAACGGGTAGGAACGAGGGGTGGGGGGGGGGGGGGGGGGAGTGCAGAGGGTAGATAGGATTGCACAGAACAGAGAGGGCGGCAAGGAAGGAACCCAAGAAAGTATCAGGAGGAGCAGGGAAAAGAGCAAGCTGGGAGGAGGGCAGAGACTATAGGCAAAGGTGACCACTCCCAGGGCACTCCTGTCAGAGGGTCACTATGAGGGAGTGCTGCACGTCAGAGGGTCTGTACTGAGGGAGGCTGCACTGTCAGAGGGTCAGTACTGAAGGGAGTGCTGCACTGTCAGAGGGTCAGTACTGAGGGAGTGCTGCACTCCCTCAGTACTGAGGGAATGCTGCACTGTCAGAGGGTCAGTACTGAGGGAGTGCTGCACTGTCAGAGGGTCCGCTTACTGAGGGCTAGTGCTGCACTGTCAGAGGGTCAGTACTGAGGGAGTGCTGCACTGTCAGAGTGTCAGTACTGAGGGAGTGCTGCACTGTCAGAGGGTCAGTACTGAGGGAGTGCTGCGCAGTCAGAGGGTCAGTATTGAGGGAGTGCAGCACTGTCAGAGGGTCAGTACTGAGGGAGTGCTGCACTGTCAGAGGGTCAGTACTGAGGGAGTGCCGCACTGTCAGAGGGTCAGCACTGAGGGGGTGCTGCACTGTCAGTGGGTCAGTACTGAGGAAGTCTGCACTGGCAGGGAGGTCAGTACTCAGGGAGTGCTGCACTGTCAGAGGGTCAGTACTGAGGGTGTGCTGGACTGTCAGAGGGTCAGCA
This sequence comes from Scyliorhinus canicula, assembly GCF_902713615.1. NCBI lineage: Eukaryota > Metazoa > Chordata > Chondrichthyes > Carcharhiniformes > Scyliorhinidae > Scyliorhinus > Scyliorhinus canicula. Next base: position 56,291,447 of record NC_052157.1, read on the forward strand.
CTGAGGGAGTGCTGCACTGTCAGAGGGTCAGTACTGAGGAAGTGCCTGCACTGTCAGAGGGTCAGTACTGAGGGGTGTGCAGGACTGTCAGAGGGGTCAGTATTGAGGGAGTGCTGCACTGTCAGAGGGTCAGTACTGAGGGAGTGCTGCACTGTCAGAGTCACTACTGAGGAAGTGCTGCACTGTCAGAGGGTCAGTACTGAGGGAGTGCTGCACTGTCAGAGAGTCACTACTGAGGAAGTGCTGCACTGTCAGAGGATCAGTACTGAGGGTGTGCAGGACTGTCAGAGGGTCAGTACTGAGGGAGTGCTGCACTGTCAGAGGGTCAGTACTGAGGGAGTGCTGCACTGTCAGAGAGTCATTACTGAGGAAGTGCTGCACTGTCAGAGGGTCAGTACTGAGGGAGTGCCACACTGTCAGAGGGTCAGTACTGAGAGACTGCTGCACTGTCAGAGGGTCCGTACTGAGGGAATGCTGCACTGTCAGAGGGTCAGTACTGAGGGAGTGTTGCACTGTCATTGGGTCAGTACTGAGGGAGTGCTGCACTGTCAGAGGGTCAGTACTGAGGGAGTGCTGCACTGTCATAGGGTCAGTATTGAGGGAGTGCTGCACAGTTTGAAGGATCAGTACTGAGGGAGTGCTGCACTGTCAGAGGGTCAGTACTGAGGGAGTGCTGCGCTGTCAGAGGGTCAGTACTGAGGGAGCGCTCCACTGTCAGAGGGTCAGTACTGAGGGAGTGCTGCACTGTCAGAGGATCAGTACTGAGGGAGTGCTTGCACTGTCAGAGGGTCAGTACTGAGGGCGTGCTGGCACTATCAGAGGGTCAGTACTGAGGTGTGCAGGACTGTCAGAGGGTCAGTCTGAGGGAGTGCTGCACTGTCAGAGGTCAGTACTGAGGGAGTGCTGCACTGTCAGAGGGTCAGTACTGAGGGCGAGTGCCGCACTGTCAGAGGGTCAGTACTGAGGGACTGCTGCACTGTTAGAGGGTCAGTACTGAGGGAGTGCCTGCACTGTCAGAGGCTCAGTACTGAGGGTGTGCTGCACTGTCAGAGGGTCAGTACTGAGGGAGTGCCGCACTGTCAGAGGGTCCAGTACTGTGGGAGTGCTGCACTATCAGAGGGTCAGGTACTGTGGGAGTGCTGCACTGTCAGCGGGCTGTCCTTCAGGATGAGATATCAAGCTGAGACTGCCATCTGCCCTCGGTGAGTGTGAAGGATCCCATGTCCTGGGCCCAACATTTTTTCCCCTCATCCAACGTCACTGGAAAAAACAGTGGATTCTCGATCATGATCACATTGCTGCTTGTGGGATCTTGCTATGCATGAACCGGATGCTGCGTTTGCTGCATTACCACAGTGTTCTCACACCCTAACATGCTGGATAATTTTCCAGTTCTTCTAACACTCTGGTGCTGGCCAAGCATGTGGGAACCTGCTACTTCTGGTGTGTGCAGACAAGTGTCTGAGTGGATAGCGATGCCCCACACAGCCGAATGCCTGCCCTGATTGGGCTGTGCTGCTGTGAAGGCTGCTCATCAGATCCTCACCGACTGCTGCCCACACCCTCATGTTTTATTGACTTTCTCTCTCCCTCTGTCTCTCTCTCTGTCTTGGAGTAACTCTGTCAGGTTCTGGTCCATCTTTTACAGACTATGCGTTTCTCAGGAAATGGGGTCTGGTCGTGGCTTTCCTCCTCTTTGTCGTGGGGATACTGGTTCTCTTCTGTAAGTAGAAACTTTCTGTGAGCCTCCACTTTCCAACTGGCTCCAGCCAGACAGCGTTTCGATTTTAAAACTCTCGTCACCCTCTCTCTCTTTTTCTCACTCGGGTCTCTCTGTCTCCCTTTCACTCTCTTTCAAACTCTTTCTCTCTCTTATCCTTTCCTTTCTCTCTCACTCACTCTCCCTGTCTTTCTCAGTCCAACTCTCTCTCCTTCTGTCTCTGTCTCTCTCTGTCTCTCTCCCGTTTTGTCTCTGTCTGTTACTCGCCATCTCTGTCTCTCTCTGTCTTTGTCCATCTGTGTCTGTCTATCTTTCTCTCTGTCTCTCCCTCTTCCCCTGTTGTTGTTTCTCTCACCATGTCTCTCTCTCTCTGTATCTCACTGTCTCTCTCGGTCTATCTCTCTCTGTCTCTCTCTCTCTCTCTCTCTCTCTCCCTCTTCCCCTGTTTCTCTCTCTCTCTCTGTATCTCACTCTGTCTCTCTCTCTGTGCCTGTTTCTCTCTGTCTCTCTCCCAATGTCTCTCTCTCTGTCTCTATCTGTGGCTCTGTCTCTCTCTGTCTCTATTTTTCAGTCTCTCTCCCTCTGTTTCTTCCTCTCTCTGTCTCTCTCTTTTTCCACCCCTCTCCATCCGTCGTTCCCTCTCTCTCGCTGTCCACCTCTTTGTCTCTTTCTGCCTGTTTCACTGTCTCTCCTCTCGCTCACTGTCTGTCACTCCCTCTCTCTGTCTTTGTCTCTCTGTCCGTCTATCTCTCTCTTTGTCCATCTATCTATCTGTCTCTCTCACTCTTTCTGTCTCTTTCTCTTTATTTCTGTCTCTCTCTATCCCCCTCTCTACCTCTCGATGTGTGCTTCTCTTTCTCTCTCTCGATTTGTCATTCTATCTCTCACTCTGTGCCGTTGAGACTGTCTAATTCCTGTTGATTATGTTGTTTCCAGTGGATAGACTGAGGATGCCTCAATGTTCAAGGTTGAAGACAGGGAGGTGAGTAACTGTTGCTGATTTTCAATACCTCAATTACCTTATTGCAGCTGTACTCCACTCCCGGAAACATTCTAACCTCACCTCTCTCTCTCCTCCCACAGGAAGCATGGAAAATATAACATTACAACTGAGACTTAGAGACAGACAGAAGGCTGCTTTCATCTTCTGAACATGGCTTGAGACAAAGTCCTGATTTATTTAATGTTTTATCAGTCTGATTTCTGTGGGGTCAGAGATTTCTGGCTCAGCCAACACCCATTCACAATGCATCAATACTCAATAAACAGATTAAGAGTCTCGATTTTCAGCATTGAGTCTACATACGTTCCATTGTTTGTCACTCTCTCTATGTCACTCTCTCTTTCACTCTACCTCTGCCCCTCACTCTGTCTCTCTCTCTCCCTCTCTGTCGCTCGCTCCCGCTGTCTCTGTCCCTCACTCCCTCATGTCTCTTAGTCAGTCACTCCCTCTAGAACATAGAACATAGAACAGTACAGCACAGAACAGGCCCTTCGGCCCTTGATGTTGTGCCGAGCCATGATCACCCTACTCAAACTCACGTATCCACCCTATACCCGTAACCCAACAACCCCCCCCCCCCTAACCTTACTTTTTTTAGGACACTACGGGCAATTTAGCATGGCCAATCCACCTAACCCGCACATCTTTGGACTGTGGGAGGAAACCGGAGCACCCGGAGGAAACCCACGCACACACGGGGAGGACGTGCAGACTCCACACAGACAGTGACCCAGCCGGGAATCGAACCTGGGACCCTGGAGCTGTGAAGCATTTATGCTAACCACCATGCTACCGTGCTGTCTCGCTCCCTCTCTGCCCCTCACTCCCCCTGACTCTATTCCTCTATGTTCCACGCTCCCTCTGTGTCTCTCTCCGGCTCTCTGTCCTCAACTCTCTCTTTGTGTGTGTCTCTCTTACTTGTGGTGATATGCATCACAAGGGGTTAATGTAAATACACTACAACTAAGTAACCACTAGAGGGAGCACCAGAGATGTCATGACATGCTGAAAGACAGCCAATGGGTCATTACAACAGGACACAACCAATGGGTAATCAGGACACCCAGAGGTGGCATTACCACAAGGGGGCACTTCACAACCCATATAAAAGGACAGGGCACACAGGCTCTGCCTCTTTCTACAGACAGACAGCGAGAGAGTACATCAGGGTTGATCAACAGCATCACACCCAGCACGTGGCTTAGAGCAGGCTGGTAAAGATAGACTGAGTTACTACAGCTAGATTAGCAGAGAGTCAAACTCATTTAAGACCTGTGTTAATAGTTCAATAAACACGTTGAACTTATTTCATAGTCTGGAGCTTCCTTTGTCAAACCATACATCAGGGAAGCAGCTTATGCTACACAAAGCAACATAGCACAACATGATACCAGGAGTGCCTGTTCAATCTATTTAGTTCAACTCAGCAAGATCCAGCAACCGAATCCAGGCATGATGATCGAGATTCCGGTTCCTAATCCACTCAGGTACCACGGCAATCTCAGTGCCAACTGGCGTGCATTCAAGCAACGATTTCAGCTTTACATGGATGCATCCGACCTAACTGGCGTGGTCGATGCTGAGAAGATTGCTCTTCTACTCACCATTGCGGGTGAACATGCAACAGAGATCTTCTGCTCCTTTAAATACTCCAAAGGGCTGGACAGAACGCAATTCCAGACAGTCCTAGACAAATTTGTAACTTACTGTGAGGTAAACACAAAAGAAATCGGTACAATTGGCGCCAATACTCACCACGAGGCAGAGGTAGGGTTGCAATAGAAGTAGACGGCAGATTTGATTGGCAGCCATCTTGCGCATATCCAGCCAGCCCAGAGAAGCCGCGCATGCGCAGTTGCGAAAAGAGCGCACAGTAAAGGAAAAGCGATTTGTGCATGCGCAATCCATTCCTATGATTTACATCGCGAGCCTCATGACATCAGATGCCCCGGACCACGGCCACTTAAAGGGGAAATGTCCGAAAATTACAAAGACGAGTTTTAAAGCCGCAAAACACCATTCTTTCACCTCAAAAGACAGAACAATGCCTGAACTTCTACCAATAGTTGAAATCCTGAACTGCAACAAGCAGTTAGCACCGCCCAAAGAGATGATTTGGTCCTTGAAGACTACTACTCAGACGATGATTTCTTCCGTGGACACAGAGAGCGCAATGACAATACCGAAACAAAAGGAGGGAAATGGTTTATCGAAGAATAAAGAATACTGCTCAGACATGGCTGAGTTATTCGGATATGCTGATCACAGCATCAGCAACATGGTTGCAAAACTCAACATGACTCTACTCATGGTAGACGAATCCAATACCATGATGCCATGGCAGATTGTTGATACATTGGATGACAGCAACCTGTCAAATACCCACAAAGAAGACTAAGCCCACAGAGAGCGGCCTGATGCCACACAGGGGGTGGTCCATGCACCACGAAGAGTCCCCGACTCCACACAGAGGGTGGTCCACGCACCACGAAGAGTCCCCGACTCCACACAGAGAGCGATGAAAGACTCCACAGCGAGAGTTTTGGAAAGTCTAATGCAGGTAGGGAATATACAGTGAATGGTAGAACCCTCAAGAGTATTGAAAGTCAGAGAGATCTAGGTGTACAGGTCCACAAGTCACTGAAAGGGGCAACACAGGTGGAGAAGGTAGTCAAGAAGGCATACGGCATGCTTGCCTTAATTGGCCGGGGCATTGAGTATAAAAATTGGTAAGTCATGTTGCAACTGTATAGAACCTTAGTTAGGCCACACTTGGAGTATAGTGTTCAATTCTGGTCGCCACACTACCAGAAGGATGTGGAGGCTTTAGAGAGGGTGCTGAAGAGATTTACCAGGATGTTGCCTGGTTATGGAGGGCATTAGCTATGAGGAGCGGTTGAATAAACTCGGTTTGTTCTCACTGGAACGACGGAGGTTGAGGGGCGACCTGATAGAGGTCTACAAAATATGAGGGGCATAGACAGAGTGGATAGTCAGAGGCTTTTCCCCAGGGTAGAGAGGTCCATTACTAGGGGGCATAGGTTTAAGGTGAGAGGGGCAAGGTTTAGAGGAGATGTACGAGGCAAGTTTTTTACACAGAGGGTAGTGGGTGCCTGGAACTCGCTGCCAGAGGAGGTGGTGGAAGCAGGGACGATGGTGACATTTAAGGGGCATCTTGACAAATACATGAATAGGATGGGAATAGAGGGTTACGGACCCAGGAAGTGTAGAGGATTGTAGTTTAGTTGGGCAGCATGGTCTGCACGGGCTTGGAGGGCTGAAGGGCCTGTTCCTGTGCTGTACTTTTCATTGTTCTTTTTCCTTTCAGACAACTGCACGACTCCACACAGAAAGCGATGAAAGACTCCACAGCGAGACCACTCCACGACTCCGTTGAGAGCGCACAGATCGACTCCACAGCGAGACTACTGCATGACTCCACACAGGGAACGATGCCAGACTTCACAGAGAGAGCGGTACAAGCCTCCACAGCAAGCTCATTGACAGACTCCACAATGGAAGCAACGCACGACTCCTCGGCGCAGTCCATGCAGGGACAAGACCATGAAGGTCTATCCACCTTATCTGACCAACCAGGAGCTGACAATGCAAGTCTGCCATGCTCACGTGAACAACAGATTACTTGAGCCATCAGAAGACAGTCTACCCAACTCATCTAACCAACAAGAATTTGGTGCAGTGAGGTAATCAGGAAAGGTAAGTGGAAAATCTAATTCTGCTGTTTTTCAGTTAAAAGTGCAGTGTGTAGCTTAGTGTCTGATTAGTTGAAGCTGGCCCCACTCTAATTGCTGAGAGGCAGTTATCTGTCAGTCACCTGAGGACTGTTTAGGGGTATAAAGGGCACATTGTATTCTTCTCTTTGAAGTTTAGGTATTTTTTGAGTCATCGGTTAGCTGAGGTCTGCATAAAAGACAGACAGAAAGCGCACTCAGTAAACTTGCGCTTTTCAAGGAGACACATCCGGAGTGAGGCAAATCCAGAGTGGGAAGTTGGACCTTGGTAATTTGGTGCAGTGAGGTAATTCGGTGCAGAGTGAGAGAAGGTGCTTTTTCGGAGGTGCTTTTTAACCCTGGTAAGTGACTGGTAAGTAGTTTTTCTTTTTCTTTTCATTGTCTAATTTATTTATTTTTACTTTGAAATTGTAGTTGTTTAAGTTTACCTAAGGTTTAAGACATGGCAGGAGATCCCAGACCCGTGTCATGCTCCTCGTGTGCGATGTGGGAGCTCAGGGACACGTCCACTGTCCCTGGCTCTTTCACGTGCAAGAAGTGTGTTCAGTTGCAGCTCCTGTTAGACCGCTTGACGGCTCTGGAGCTGCGGATGGACTCACTTTGGAGCATCCACGATCCTGAGGAGGTCATGGATAGCACGTTTAGCAAGTTGGTCACACCGCAGGTGAAGCTTACTGAGGGAGATAGAAAATGGGTGACCAAAAGACAGAGCAAGAGTAGGAAGGCAGTGCAGGTGTCCCCTGCGGTCATAGAACATAGAACATAGAACAGTACAGCACAGAACAGGCCCTTCAGCCCTCAATGTTGTGCCGAGCAATGATCACCCTACTCAAATCCATCCTATACCCGTAACCCAACAACCCCCCCCTATACCCGTAACCCAACAACCCCCCCTTAACCCCACCTTTTAGGACACTACGGGCAATTTAGCATGGCCAATCCACCTAACCCGCACATCTTTGGACTGTGGGAGGAAACCGGAGGACCCGGAGGAAACCCACGCACACACGGGGAGGACGTGCAGACTCCGCACAGACAGTGCCCCAGCCGGGAATCGAACCTGGGACCCTGGAGCTGTGAAGCATTTATGCTAACCACCATGCTACCGTGCTGCCCCTATCTCATCTCCCTGCTCATCTCCCTGCAAAACTGATATACCGCTTTGGATACTGTTGAGGGAGATGACTCACCAGGGGAAGGTAGTAGCAAGGTTCATGGCACCATGGCTGGCTCTGCTGCACAGCAGGGCAGGAAGAAAAATGGCAGGGCTATAGTGATAGGGGACTCGATCGTAAGGGGAATAGACAGGCGGTTCTGTGGACGCAATTGAGACTCCAGGATGGTATGTTGCCTCCCTGGCGCAAGGGTCAAGGATGTCTCGGAGCGGCTGCAGGACATTCTGGGAGGGGAGGGTGAACAGCCAGCTGTCGTGGTGCACATAGGCACCAACGATATCGGTAAAAAATGGGATGAGGTCCTACAAGCGGAATTCAGGGAGTTAGGAGATAAACTAAAAAGTAGGACCTCAAAGGTAGTAATCTCAGGATTGCTACCAGTGCCACGAGTTAGTCAGAGTAGGAATGTCAGGATAGATAGGATGAATGCGTGGCTCGAGAGATGGTGCAAGAGGGAGGGATTCAAATTCCTGGGGCATTGGGACCGGTTCTGGGGGAGATGGGACCAGTACAAACCGGACGGTCTGCACCTGGGCAGGACTGGAACCGATGTCCTAGGGGGGGTGTTTGCTAGAGCTGTTGGGGAGGGTTTAAACTAATGTGGCAGGGGGATGGGAACCGATGCAGGAAGTTGGAAGGTAGTAAAACAGGGACAGAAGCAAAAGGAAGTAAGGGGAAAAGTGCAAGGCAGAGAAGACATAGTCAAAAATCAAAAAGGGCGACAGTACAAGGTACAGTGACTGAGGGGAGCTCAGTGAATAGGCCCAGTAATACTAAAAGGACTAAAACTGGAGATGTTAAGATTCAAAACAGAGGTAAAAAAACCAACATAAGTGTACTTTACCTGAATGCTCATAGTATTCAGAATAAAGTAAATGAGTTGATGGCACAAATCATCGTGAATGACTATGATTTAGTGGCCAGTACTGAAACATGGTTAAAGGATGGTCACGACTGGGAGTTAAATATCTGAGGGTATCAAACTATTCGGAAGGATAGAGTGGATGGTAAGGGAGCTGGTGTTGCTCTGTTATTTCAGGATGACATCCGGGCAATAGTAAGGGATGACATCGGTGCTATGGAGGATAAGGTTGAATCCATTTGGGTGGAAATCAGGAATAGTAAGGCGAAAAAGTCATTGATAGGAGTAGTCTATCGGCCACCAAATAGTAATGTTATGGTGGGGCAGGCAATAAACAAAGAAATAACTGATGCATGTAGAAATGGTACAGCAGTTGTCATCGGGGATTTTAATCTACATGTCGATTGGTTTAACCAGGTCGGTCAAGGCAACCTTGAGGAGGAGTTTATAGAATGTATCCGCGATAGTTTCCTAGAACAGTATGTAATGGAACCTAAGAGGGAACAAGCGGTCCTAGATCTTGTCCTGTGTAATGAGACAGGATTGATTCATGATCTCATAGTTAGGGATCCTCTCGGAAGGAGCGATCACAATATGGTGGAATTTAAAATACAGATGGAGGGTGAGAAAGTAGAATCAAATACTAGTGTTTTGTGTTTAAACAAAGGAGATTACAATGGGATGAGAGAAGAACTAGCTAAGGTAGACTGGGAGCAAAGACTTTATGGTGGAACAGTTGAGGAACAGTGGAGAACCTTCCAAGTGATTTTTCACAGTGCTCAGCAAAGGTTTATACCAACAAAAAGGAAGGACGGTAGAAAGAGGGAAAATCGACCGTGGATATCTAAGGAAATAAGGGAGAGTATCAAATTGAAGGAAAAAGCATATAAAGTGGCAAAGATTGGTGGGAGACTAGAGGACTGGGAAATCTTTAGGGGGCAACAGAAAGCTACTAAAAAAGCTATAAAGAAGAGTAAGATAGAGTATGAGAATAAACTTGCTCAGAATGTAAAAACAGACAGTAAAAGTTTTTACAAATATATAAAACAAAAAAGAGTGGCTAAGGTAAATATTGGTCCTTCAGAGGATGAGAAGGGAGTTTTAATAATGGGAGATGAGGATTGGCTGAGGAACTGAACAGGTTTTTTGGGTCGGTCTTCACAGTGGAAGACACAAATAAAATGCCAGCGACTGATAGAAATGAGGCTATGGCAGGTGAGGACCTTGAGAGGATTGTTATCACTAAGGAGGTAGTGATGGGCAAGCTAATGGGGCTAAAGATAGATAAGTCTCCTGGCCCTGATGGAATGCATCCCAGAGTGCTAAAAGAAATGGCTAGGGAAATTGCAGATGCACTAATGATGATTTACCAAAATTCACTTGACTCTGGGGTGGTCCCGGTGGATTGGAAATGAGCAAACGTGACACTACTGTTTAAAAAAGGAGGTAGGCAGAGAGCAGGAAATTATAGGCCAGTGAGCTTAACTTCGGTAGTAGGGAAGATGCTGGAATGTATCATCAAGGAAGAAATAGCGAGGCATCTGGATAGAAATTGTCCATTGGGCAGACGCAGCATGGGTTCATAAAGGGCAGGTCGTGCCTAACTAATTTAGTGGAATTTTTTGAGGACATTACCAGTGCAGTAGATAACGGGGAGCCAATGGATGTGGTATATCTGGATTTCCAGAAAGCCTTTGACAAGGTGCCATACAAAAGGTTGCTGCATAAGATAAAAATGCATGGCATTAAGGGTAAAGTAGTAGCATGGATAGAGGATTGGTTAATTAATAGAAAGCAAAGAGTGGGGATTAATGGGTGTTTCTCTGGTTGGCAATCAGTAGCTAGTGGTGTCCCTCAGGGATCCGTGTTGGGCCCACAATTGTTCACAATTTACATAGATGATTTGGAGTTGGGGACCAAGGGCAATGTGTCCAAGTTTGCAGATGACACTAAGATGAGTGGTAAAGCGAAAAGTGCAGAGGATACTGGAAGTCTGCAGAGGGATTTGGATAGGTTAAGTGAATGGGCTAGGGTCTGGCAGATGGAATACAATGTTGACAAATGTGAGGTTATCCATTTTGGTAGGAATAACAGCAAACGAGATTATTATTTAAACGATAAAATATTAAAGCATGCCGCTGTTCAGAGAGACTTGGGTGTGCTAGTGCATGAGTCACAGAAGGTTGGTTTACAAGTGCAACAGGTGATTAAGAAGGCAAATGGAATTTTGTCCTTCATTGCTAGAGGGATGGAGTTTAAGACTAGGGAGGTTATGTTGCAATTGTATAAGGTGTTAGTGCGGCCACACCTGGAGTATTGTGTTCAGTTTTGGTCTCCTTACTTGAGAAAGGACATACTGGCACTGGAGGGTGTGCAGAGGAGATTCACTAGGTTAATCCCAGAGCTGAAGGGGTTGGATTATGAGGAGAGGTTGAGTAGACTGGGACTGTACTCGTTAGAATTTAGAAGGATGAGGGGGGATCTTATAGAAACATTTAAAATTATGAAGGGAATAGATAGGATAGATGCGGGCAGGTTGTTTCCACTGGCGGGTGAAAGCAGAACTAGGGGATTCCACTGGCGGGTGAAAGCAGAACTAGGGGACATAGCCTCAAAATAAGGGGAAGTAGATTTAGGACTGAGTTTAGGAGGAACTTTTTCACCCAAAGGGTTGTGAATCTATGGAATTCCTTGCCCAGTGAAGCAGTTGAGGCTCCTTCATTAAATGTTTTTAAGGTAAAGATAGATAGTTTTTTGAAGAATAAAGGGATTAAGGGTTATGGTGTTTGGGCCGGAAAGTGGAGCTGAGTCCACAAAAGATCAGCCATGATCTCATTGAATGGCGGAGCAGGCTCAAGGGGCCAGATGGCCTACTCCTGCTCCTAGTTCTTATGTTCTTATGTTCTTAAGAAGACAGTGCCGGTCTACCCACTGTATGTGAGGCAAGTGACGAAGGCATCACAATTCCCATACAAGATGTGCAACATCACAGCGAGACTGACAGATCTCAGCTCACATTCACAGACGCACTCGACAATCCAAGTGAAACTACTCATGAGTCCAGTGCGACCACGTCAATTGAAACCTCATCCACTTGAGCCTCTCCACAAGAAAATGAAATCTTGAACATTTTGACTCCAGACGAGGAGCATCAAGAAACCAAAGATGATTCAGGTGAACCGGACATGACTCCAGATGGAGAGCACCGAGGAATCAAAGACGAAATGATCAATGAAACAGCAGATGCCACAAAGGACACTGACACAAGTAACTTTGTGAAGGACTCCAATTCTCCACTCGGAATGGTCATTCAGCACAACAAACACAACAAAACCTACAAAAACAACAACACAGACAACACCAAGAAGCGTACTAAAGGTACCAACGTGAACAACAAGCACGACAAAACCAACAACACTGGAACAACGACTGGTATGACATGGTGCAATTCTGCAAATGCGGGACACTGTGACAGCACAGCTCAGGACAATGGCAAGTGTGCAGATATACCATGGCATGATAACGCCTCTTACAAACTCACGTTTGCTACACTAAAAAAAAGCAGACCAGCTTTCAAGGCAGCTGACATATAGCATCAATACCGCAAACACAGACACCAGTCCAGGTCAGACAGGAACAATGAGATCAAGAATCACTACCACAAGCATCGAAAGATAAAAGAGTCCAAATCAGACAATGAAGTGATTTGACCACTTGAACACCTCCTTATGACTTCGAGGTGCCTTAAGCACAGGGACACTGGGTCCCTTAAGCACAGGGTTCACAAGGAAATGACAACATCAACATCGACACTTCAATAACAAAATAAGAAAGCCACTCAACCATATAATTTCATGAACTTTGGACTCATAAATATTATTTGGTATTGTATAATCATCACTGTCATCATGACTTGTACACGTCATCAATTATCTACCTATTTTGTTCAATTTTCGATGTCACAGTGGCTGTCGAACTTCAGCAGGACTGTTTAAAACTTTGTCTTGTCCTCGCCTTCAGCAAATGTGAGGGAGTTAGAAATGTGGATAGCGTGGTCCCAGGCTGTAGAGAGGAAGAGAGCAATCTTCCTGGCACCCGATGCGGCTTCGAGGTCAGTGGCTTCAAGATACAGCTGGAACTTCTGCTTGAAAATCTTACAGTTGGCACCGAGGTTGCCGGTGATGCGGAGCGGCGGGGGAAGGGCAGACGCTGTCCATGTTACTGATGGCTGATCGCTGGTCAAAGGCAGACTATCTCAAGGTAGGTCCGTCAAACTCGAGCATGACTCACTGGTACCATGATGTGTTGGGTAAGCTGGGTGTGCGAGGACTGCGTTTACTGCAGTGGTGAGAGAGACAGGCTTCCAACACTTGAAGAAATGCAACTCGATTTTATTGAACTCTTAACTACCATACATACTTTATCTGTGGGTTGACACTATGCTGACTTGACTGGAGACCTGAGGCTAACCTGACCAGACTATTTTACTACCACACGATGTATGTTCTAGTTGCTGCTCACGGGCTCTGACTGTCTCAGAGGCTGGATCCCAAGAGGGCAGGAAAACTAGTGCCCTCTGGCTTTATAGTGGTCGTGTCCTGTCTGGTGATTGGCTGCTGTGTTCTGTATGTTCATTGGCCATCCTGTTTGTCAATCACTGCCTGTCTGTGCACCATCATATACTTGTGCATATATTATGACAGGTCCCTCGCTCCCTGTGTGCCTCTCTAACTCTCAGTCCCTCACTCCCTCTGTGTCTCTCTAACTCTCAGTCCCTCACTCCCTCTGTGTCTCTAACTCTCAGTCCCTCACTCCCTGTGTCTCTCTAACCCAGTCCCTCCCCCCCTCTGTGTCTCTCTAACTCTCAGTCCCTCACTCCCTCTGTGTGTCTCTAACTCTCAGTCCCTCACTCCCTGTGTGTCTCTAACTCTCAGTCCCTCACTCCCTCTGTGTCTCTAACTCTCAGTCCCTCACTCCCTCTGCGTCTCTAACTCTCAGCCCCTCCCTCCCTCTGTGTCTCTCTAACTCTCAGTCCCTCACTCCCTGTGTCTCTCTAACTCTCAGTCCCTCCCTCCCTCTATGTCTCTAACTCTCAGTCCCTCACTCCCTCTGTGTGTCTCTAATGCTCAGTCCCTCACTCCCTGTGTCTCTCTAACCCAGTTCCTCACTCCCTCTGTGTCTCTCTAACTCTCAGTCCCTCACTCCCTGTGTCTCTCTAACTCTCAGCCCCTCCCTCCCTCATTACTCACCCTCCTACAGTACAGCACTCCCTCAGTACTGACCCTCTGACAGTGCAGCACTCCCTCAGTACTGACCCTCTGACAGTGCAGCACTCCCTCAGTACTGACCCTCTGACAGTGCAGCACTCCCTCAGTACTGATTCTCTGACAGTGCAGCACTCCCTCAGTACTGACCCTCTGACAGTGCAGTGCTCCCTCAGTACTGACCCTCTGACAGTGCAGCACTCCCTCAGTACTGATTCTCTGACAGTGCAGCACTCCCTCAGTACTGACCCTCTGACAGTGCAGCACTCCCTCAGTACTGACTCTCTGACAGTACAGCACTCCCTCAGTACTGACCCTCTGACAGTACAGCACTCCCTCAGTACTGACCCTCTGACAGTGCAGCACTCCCTCAGTACTGATTCTCTGACAGTGCAGCACTCCCTCAGTACTGACCCTCTGACAGTGCAGCACTCCCTCAGTACTGACTCTCTGACAGTACAGCACTCCCTCAGTACTGACCCTCTGACAGTGCAGCGCTCCCTCAGTACTGACCCTCTGACAGTACAGCACTCCCTCAGTACTGACCCTCTGACAGTGCAGCACTCCCTCAGTACTGACTCTCTGACAGTACAGCACTCCCTCAGTACTGACCCTCTGACAGTGCAGCGCTCCCTCAGTACTGACCCTCTGACAGTACAGCACTCCCTCAGTACTGATTCTCTGACAGTGCAGCACTCCCTCAGTACTGACCCTCTGACAGTGCAGTGCTCCCTCAGTACTGACTCTCTGACAGTACAGCACTCCCTCAGTACTGATTCTGCAGCACTCCCTCAGTACTGACCCTCTGACGGCGCAGCACTTGTTGTGTTAGGTACTCTGGGATAACACAGGCTGCAACTGGATGCAGCTTTAACCAAAAGATACTCCAGACCTTGAAGTTAGGTCAATCTGATTTATTGAACCAGTAGCACAGTTAGCACAGTTCTCTATGAGTTCGACTCTCTGCTAATCTAAGTGTGGTTACTCTGTCTGACTGGACCAGACTAGCTCTTAGCCATGTGCTGGAGGTGTGATACTGTAAATACACCCTGACTCACTCTGTAGATGTTCATCAGTGGAAAAGGCAGAGCGTGAGTGCCTCATGATTTATGGTGAGATACCACCCCTGAGTGTCCTGCCTGCTCATTGGTCATGTCTTGTTCTCTGTGTTCATTAGTTGCCTGTCTGTGCCTGTCTGTATATCATTATCTGCATGTCTGCATATCATGACATCTCCCTTTTTTTATGTTTTGTCGGCATATGTGAATGTACTTACATGTGGTGGCATATATTAATATATTTACAAGCGGTGGCATATGTGAACGTATTTACATGTGAAGACAGCTGCCTTATGTGAGAAAACGGAACATAGCACACAAAACAAATGTTCATAAGTCCAGTCTCTGGGGCTTGCGTCTGATCCTTGTCGACAGCCGGAGAGGTGGTGGTAGGGACGACGGCACCTTGACAGGCAGGATGGAAGCCTGACTGGTGGCCTCATAGTTTGCGGTATCAGAAGGTGGCAAAACAACGGATGGAAAGGGAGAAGAAAGCGGTTGCGGGCAGGCAACTTTGCGCAGTGTCCGTCTGTTTCGTCGCACAACAGAACCATCAGCCATACGTACAACATACGAGCGGGGCGCAGCCTGTTGAACAACGACAGCTGGAGTGACCAGCCACCATCCGGTATCTTGATCCTGACATTGTCTGCCGGGGATAACACGGGGAAATCGGTGGCATGAGCATCAGAGCCCTGCTTTTGCTGGTTTCGGAGCTGCTGCACCTTCTGCAGCACCAGGAGGTGATCCAGGTTGGGCAAGTGAATGGCTGGGAGTGTTGTCCGCAGGTCCCTATTGATCAGGAGCTGAGCCGGCGACATGCCAGTGGACAGTGGGGTCGCCCTGTACGCAAGCAGCGCAAGGTAGATGTCAGAAGCAGAATCCGCAGCCTTGCAGATGAGCTGCTTCACAATGTGCACCCGTTTCTCAACCTTCCCGTTGGACTGCGGATAGTGTGGGCTGGAAGTGACATGTTTGAATTGGTACAACTTGGCAAACATAGACCACTCATGGCTGCAGAAGCACGGGCCATTGTCACTCATGACAGTGAGTGGGATACCATGCCTGGAGAATGTCTCCTTACAGGCCTTGATGACAGTCTGAGATGTGAGGTCCGAGAGCTTCACAACTCAGGGTAATTGGAGAAATAGTCAATAATCAGCATGTAGTCACGACCATTCGCACGAAAGAGGTCGATGCCAACCTTGGACCACGGGGAGCTCTCGATTGCATGCTGCTGGAACGTCTCCTTGCTCTGCGCTGGCTGGATGCATTGACAGGTTGCACAGTTGAAGACCATGTTTGTGATGTTCTGGCTGATGCCGGGCCAGTAGACAGCCTGCCTGGCTCTGTGTCTGCACTTCTCGATGCCCTGTTGTACCAAGTCTGGGCACACCAAGCTCTGGAGACTGAGTGGAATGACAATCCGGTCCAGCTTGAGGAGCATGCCATCAATCACCGTCAGGTCGTCCTTTACATTGTAAAATTGAGGGCACTGCCCTTTCTGCCAGATATTGGCAAGGTGGTGCATGACATACTGCAAGAGGGGGTCTTTGGTTGTCCCCTCGCAGTTACGAACCACCTTCTCATCAGATGCTGGGAGGGTGCTAGAACACAGCTGCACCTGTGATTCAATCTGCCCAATGATTTCCCACAGTTCACTAGGCAATGTAATGGAGCAGGATAATGCATCAGCGATGATGAGCTCCTTGCCAGGCATGTACACTAAGTCAAAGTCGTACCTTCCGAGTTTGAGGAGGATGCGCTGCAGCCGGGGCGTCATGTCGTTCAGGTCCTTGTGGATAATGTGGACCAGAGGCCTGTGGTCCTTCTCGACAGTGAACGTCAGCAGGCCGTAGGCAAAGTCGTGAAACTTGAGAATGCCAGTGAGAAGACCCAGGCATTCCTTCTCTATTTACACATACCTTGTTTCGGTGGGCGCCATGCCCCTCGATGCTTAGGCTACCGGTGCCCAGGATGAAGTGTCATCGCGTTACAGCAGGACCGCACCGATGCCATCCTGGCTCGCATCTGTCGAGATCTTCGTCTCCCTGTCTGGGTCGAAAAATGCCAAGACGGGTGCAGTGGTGAGCTTGGCTTTCAGCTCCAACCACTCTGACTGATGTGCTGTTTTCCACTCAAAGGCAGTTGACTTTTTTACCAGGTTTCGTAGGGCCGTGGTGTGTGAGGCCATGTTTGGGATGAATTTGGCCAGAAAATTGACCATGCCCAGGAAGCGCAGCACTGCCTTCTTGTCTTCAGGGACCTTCATGGCTGCGATGGCCTTGACATTGTCTGTGTCCAGGCACACACCCTGCTGAGAGATCTGGTTACCTCGGAACTTGAGTGTCGTCATGCCAAAGCAACATTTGGACCTGTTCAACTTCAGGCTATTGGCATGGACACGGCGGAATTCCTGCTGGAGACGGGAAACATGCTCTTCAGGGTTCGTAGACCATATGATGATGTCGTCCACGAACACATGAACCCCTTTATTGCCCTCCATCATCTGCTCCATGATGCAATGAAATATCTCCGATGCCGAGATGATGCTGAATGGCATACGGTTATAGCAGTACCTGCCAAACGGTGTGTTGAAGGTGCAGAGCCTTCTGCTGGACTCATCCAGCTGGATTCGCCAGAATCCATGTGACACATCTAACTTGGTGAAAGAATGTACGTGTGCCATCTCACTGGTGAGTTCCTCCTGCTTCGGGATGGGGTAGTGTTCACGCATTATATTCTTACTGAGATCCTTGGGATCAATACAGATGTGCAGGTCTCCCGAAGGCTTTCTGACACATACCATCGAGCTGACCCAGTCAGTCGGTTCGGTTACCTTGGAACTGATGCCCTGTTGCTGAAGATCCTTGAGCTGTGCCTTCAGGCGCTCTCTCAGTGGAGCCAGGATCCGGCGTGGTGCGTGGACCACTGGCTTGGCATCAGGTACCAGCCTCCCCGAACAGGCGCCGGAATGTGGCGACTAGGGGCTTTTCACAGTAACTTCATTTGAAGCCTACTCGTGACAATAAGCAATTTTCATTTCATTTCATAGCAGAATCTTGTATCAATATGGCAGCATCCCCATCCCGTCGAATACATCCGGATACTGAGCGAGGATGTCGTCAATGCCGGCCTGAATATCCACGTTGGAGGATGTGGTTGAATAAACTCACTGCACGAGGATTAGCTGCTTGCAGGCATGCCCGCCCAGTAGGGATGCCCTGTCTGGCTTGACAATTTCAAAACGTAACCGTGCATTGGTACTCCGGTTGGAGTCGAGTAGATGGCAAGATCCCAGTGCCGTGATGGCATTTCTGTTGTAGCCCAGGAGCCTGCAGGCTGCTGGAAGGACCTTGGGGGGCTTCTCGATGGTTTGAAATCTGCCTGTGAGAGGAGGTTGGCAGAAGCACCTGTGTCCAGCTTAAACTGGATGGAGCAGTGGTTGACCAGCATCACCGCACGCCATCCGTCTGCTGAATACACAGCGAGGATGGATTGAATTTGTGATGAATTGGATGTGGCATATTCACATTTGGTAATGATACCCACACAGTAGGCGGAGTCCAGGCAGTCTTCCTCTGGATCCATTGTGCTGCCAGGATCAGAATCCTGTCATCGTTGTTGTACACTCTGAACGCGCCGGCGTCAGAATTAGGAGCGCTGGCCCCTGCCTGGTGGTGCAGACCTGCACAAGGCTGCATAGTGTCCAGGCTTCCTGCAGTTTAAACATTGCCTGCCTCTTGCAGGGCAGTGTTTCTTTAAGTGGCCATTGCTGCAGTTCGAGCACGTCATGACATCGGCGTTCTGACGCTCCGCGTGTCCTCGCACATGCGCAGTGCAGGTGTCGGCCGCTTTGTTATCCCGTTCGCATCGCGCATGCGTGGGGCCCCGGGAAAAGCGGCGAAATGGCCGCTTTCATCAATGCTGAGGCGCTGCATCCGGGAGATGGCCTGCACACCCTCTGCCTCATGGGAGGAAAGTTTCTCATTTTCAGCCGGTTTGTACTGGGCATAGCGATTTTTGTCATGCTCATGCACTGTGCCTGTTTCAATCACGACTGGCAGGGTCATATGCTTGAGGATCAGAGTGAACTCCAAAAACGATTTGGTCTCTGATCATGGAGTCAGCAATATCACCAAAGCTGCAGAACAGCACTAGCAGGCGGAGGTTAGTTAAGAAGGTGTTGAAAGATTCATCTTTACCTTGTAGACGCTATTTGAATATGTAGCACTCGAAGATTTCATTGGTGTCCACTTCACAGTGACTGTCAAACTTGTCCAGGACGGTCTGAAACTTTGTCTTGTCCTGGCCTTTGGTGAAGTGAAAAGAGTTGAAGTGTTCGATGGCTTGATCACCCGCTGTTGAGAGGAGAAGCGCGATCTTCCTTGCATCAGACGCACCGACGAGTTCTGAAGCTTCGATGTACAGCAGAAACTTTTGTTTGAATGTCCGCCAGTTGGCATTGAGATTGCCGGCGGTCCTGAGCTGGTGAGGAGCCTGAATCTTCTCCATGGTGCCGGGATACATTTGCTGGTCGTCACGGAACGGACTGAGAGTAAGCAGTCACCTGGTAGCATGTTGTGTTATGTACTCTGGGATAACACAGGCTGTAACTGGATGCAGCTTTAACCAAAAGATACTCCAAACCTTGAAATTAGTTCAATCAGGTTTATTGAACTAGTAGCACAGTTCTATCTGAGTTTGACTGTCTGCTAATCTAAGTGTGGTTACTCTGTCTGACTGAACCAGAGACTAGCTCTTAGCCACGTGCTGGAGGTGTGTTACTGCACATACACCCTGACTCACTCTGTAGATGTTCATCAGTGGAAAGAGGCGGAGTGTAAGCGCCTCTTGCCTTTTAAAAAAAAATAATTTTTATTCAAATTTTTGCATAATATCAACAACAAAAAGACAGATTTTTTTTTTACAAAGAACAGAAAGAACAGTCCCCCCCCCCCCCCCCCCCCCCCCCCGGCGCATACACAGCGGAAGAGATAAACTAACACCCATCATTCCCCCAAAACATCTGCCCGTCCCTTCAATAGACAGGACAGAAACCCCCCTCTCGCGCGTATACACAGAAGAGGAAATGAATTAATGCCCAACATTGGCACAGAACAACTATGCCCGTCCCTATAGTACAAAACAACAAAACATCCCCCCCCCCCCCCCCCCTCCCTCCCCTCCTCCCCAGGTTGCTGCTGCTGGCCTGTTTCTATCGTTCTGCCAGGAAGTGTAGGAATGGCTGCCACCCTCCTGAAAAACCCCTGCACTAATCCCCTTAGGGCAAATTTCACCTTCTCTAGCTTGAGAAACCCTGCCATGTCATTGACCCAGGCCTCCACACTTGGGGGCCTTGCGTCCTTCCACTGAAGCAGAATCCTCCACCGGGCTACCAGGGACGCAAAGGCCAGAACACCGGCCTCTTTTGCCTCCTGCACACCCGGCTCCTCCGCAACCCCAAATACTGCGAGCCCCCAGCCTGGATTGACCCTGGATCCTACCACCCTCGACAACATCCGTGTCACGCCCTTCCAAAATTCCCCCAATGCCGGACATGCCCAGAACATATGGGCATGATTTGCTGGGCTCCCAGAGCGCCTAATAAGCTGTCCTCACTCCCAAAGAACCGGCTCATCCTTGTCCCGGTCATGTGAGCCCTGTGCAGCACCTTAAACTGTATGAGGCCAAGCCTCGCACAAGAAGAGGAGGAGTTCACCCTCCCCAGGGCGTCCACCCACGTCCCCTCCTCTATCTCCTCACCCAGCTCCTCCTCCCATTTACCCTTCAGTTCCTCGACTGAGGCCTCGTCCATCTCCTGCATCACCTGGTACGCTGCCGAGAATCTCCCCTTACCAACCCACACCCCCGAGAGCACTCAGTCCTGGATCCCACGCGGCGGCAGCAGAGGAAACTCCGCCACCTGCTGCCTGACAAACGCCCTCACCTGTATGTACCTGAAGGCGCTCCCCGGGGAGAGCCCGAACTTCCCCTCCAGCTCACCCAGGCTCGCAAATTTTCCGTCTATAAACAGGTCACCCAACCTCCTGATACCTGCCCTGTGCCAACTCAGGAACCCGCCATCAATTCTTCCCGGAACAAACTGGTTGTTCCCCCGTATCGGGGATCCCATCGAGGCCCCTACCTCCCCCCTGTGCTGCCTCCATTGCCCCCAAATTTTAAGGGTAGCCACCACCACCAGGCTCGTGGTATACCTCATTGGAGGGAACGGCAGTGGCGCTGTCACCAGCGCCTCCAGGCTCGTGCCCACACAGGATGCGATCCCCACCCTCTTCCATGCTGCCCTTCCCCCTCCATCACCCACTTACGCACCATCGCTGCATTGGCAGCCCAATAGTACTCACAGAGGTTGGGCAGCGCCAGCCCCCCCCTATCCCTGCCCCGCTCCAAGAACACCCTTCTCACCCTCGGGGTCCCATGTGCCCACACAAACCCCGTAATGCTCCTGTTAACCTGTCTGAAAAAGGCCTTCGGGATAAGGATGGGGAGGCACTGAAACAGGAACAGAAATCTCGGAAGCACCGTCATCTTGACTGACTGCACCCTACCCGCCAGAGACAGCGGCAGCATGTCCCACCTCTTAAACTCCTCCTCCATTTGCTCCACCAGCCTTGTAAGGTTAAGCTTGTGCAAGGCCCCCCAACTCCTGGCCACCTGAACCCCCAAGTACCTAAAGCTCCTCCCCGCCCTTTTCAATGGGAGCCTACCAATCCCCCCCTCCTGGTCCCCCGGGTGTACCACAAACAGCTCGCTCTTCCCAAAGTTGAGCTTGTACCCCAAAAAGTCCCCAAATTCCCAGAGAATCCTCATCACCTCCGGCATTCCCCCCACCATGTCCGCCACATACAACAATAGGTCATCAGCATAGAGGGACACTCGGTGATCCTCCCCACCCCGTACCAGCCCCCTCCAATTCCCCGACTCCCTCAGTGCCATAGCCAGGGGTTCAATTGCCAGCGCAAAAAGTAGGGGGTCAAGGGACACCCCTGCCTCATCCCTCGATGTAACCGAAAATACTCCAACCTCCTCCTATTCGTGGCCACGCTCGCCATCGGGGCCTCATATAACAGCCTCACCCAACTGACAAACCCCTCCCCAAACCCGAATCTTTCCAGCACCTCCCACAAGTACCCCCACTCAACCCTATCAAAGGCCTTCTCCGCGTCCAAAGCCACCACTATCTCCGCCTCCGCTTCTACCGCCGGCATCATTATAACATTCAAGAGCCTCCGTATGTTAGTGTTCAGCTGCCTCCCCCTCACAAACCCCGTTTGATCCTCGTGGATAACCTGCGGCACACAGTCCTCTATCCTCGTGGCTAAGATCTTTGCCAACAGCTTGGCGTCCACATTCAAGAGTGAGATCGGCCTGTATGACCCACACTGCTGGGGATCCTTGTCCCGCTTAAGAATCAGAGAGATCAGCGCCCGAGACATCGTTGGGGGCAAAGCCCCCACTTCCCTTGCCTCGTTAAAGGTCCTAACTAACAGGGGGCCCAACAGGTCTGCATACATCTTATAAAATTCAACCGGGAACGCATCCGGCCCCGGCGCCTTCCCCGACTGCATGTTCCCTATCCCTTTAACCAGCTCCTCCAGCTCAACTGGCGCTCCCAGTCCCTCCACCTGTCCCTCCTCCACCTTCTGGAATCTCAGCCTGTCCAAAAAGCGCCCCATCCCCCCCTCCTCCACCGGGGGTTCGGACCGATACAGTTTCTCGTAGAAGTCCCTGAAGACCCCATTGATGTCTACCCCTCTTCGCACCACATTTCCTCCCCGATCCTTAACTCCACCAATCTCCCTGGCCACATCCCGCTACAGAGCTGGTGTGCCAGCATCCTGCTCGCCTTCTCCCCATATTCATACACCGCACCCTAAGGCTTTCTCCATTGAGCTTCCGCCTTTCTGGTGGTCAACAAGTCAAACTCAGCCTGAAGGCTGCGCAGCTCCCGCAACAATCCCTCCTCCGGGGCCTCCGCATATCTCCTGTCAACCCTCACCATCTCCCCCACCAATCTCTCACTCTCTCTCCGCTCCCTTCTCTCCCGGTACACTCGAATGGAGATCAACTCCCCCCGAACCACCGCCTTCAGCGTCTCCCAGACCGTCCCCATTCGGACCTCCCCATTATCGTTGGCCTCCAGATACCTCTCGATACATCCTCGAACCCGCCCGCCCACCTCCTCGTCCGCCAGCAGCCCCACCTCCAAGTGCCAAAGCGGGCACTGGTCCCTCTCCTCCCCCAGCTCGAGGTCCACCCAGTGCGGGGCGTGGTCAGAAATGGCTATCGCCGAATATTCAGTATCTTTCACCCTCCCAATCAGCGCCCTACTCATAATGAAAAAATCAATCCGGGAGTAAGCCTTATGCACATGGGAGAAGTATGAAAATTCCCTGGCCCTCGGCCTCGCAAACCTCCATGGATCCACCCCTCCCATCTGGTCCATAAACCCCCTCAACACCTTAGCCGCTGCAGGCATCCTACCCGTCCTGTAACTGGATCGATCCAGTGGCGGATCCAGCACCGTGTTGAAATCCCCCCCCCATTATCAGGCCTCCCACCTCCATATCTGGAATCCGGGCCAACATGCGCCGCATGAAACCTGCATCGTCCCAATTCGGGGCGTATACATTGACCAGCACCACCCGCTCCCCTTGCAGCTTGCCGCTCACCATCACGTACCTCCCGCCACTGTCTGCCACCACATTCGACGCCTCGAACGACACCCGCTTCCCCACCAGGATCGCCAGCTCCTGATTTTTTGTATCCAGCCCCGAATGAAACACCTGGCGTACCCACCCCTTCCTCAACCTAACCTGATCCGCCACCTTCAGGTGCGTCTCCTGAAGCATGGCCACGTCCGCCTTCAGCCCCCTCAGGTGCGCGAACATGCGGGCCCGTTTAACTGGCCCATCCAGTCCCCTCACATTCCAGGTGATCAGCCGGATCAGGGGGCCACCTACCGCCCTTCCCCGTCGACTAGCCATCAACCTTCCGCAATCCGCTACGTGCCCGTGCCCCCCGCTCAGCCCGTTCCCCACAGCAGCAAATCCCCATCATACCCCCTCTACCTGCTCCATCTCCTTCGCCACTTCAGCAGCAACCCGGTACACCCCCCCTTTCCCCCCCCAAAAACCTTCCCCCTTCTATTGTACTTCCGTAAGCCAGCCGACTCCTGCTGACACCGGATGCTCCCGCCACCCCAAAGACCCTCCCCATTGCAACACAACTACCCCCCTCCCAGTGACGACCCAGCCCACTACTCCTCTAGCGTGGGAAAAAAAAGCCCGCGCTGTCCTCCCAAACCCACCCGACCCAAAACGTGGGAAAAGATAGGCACATGACCCAACAGGACCGCGAACTCCACCCAACCTCCCAACCGGTGAAGGAAAATAAAAATCCAAACAAAACAAACGGCCAAGTAAACAGATAACAGTCCCAAAAAGCAAAAAAAAAAGGCAGAACGGCAAAACCGTTCCAACAGAACCGATAAAGCGAAAGGATACCAAGGAGGACAAAACCTCCGGGCTGTGTACAACGTTCCCCAGCCCCCAGTCCTCAGTTCAAGTCCAGCTTCTCTGCCTGGACAAAAGACCAGGCCTCCTCCGGGGAGTCAAAATATAGCTGGCGGTCTTTATAAGTGACCCACAGGCGTGCCGGCTGTAACAGGCCAGACTTGACCCCCTTCTTGTGGAGCACTGCCTTCGCCCAGTTAAAACCAGCCCTTCTCTTCGCCACCTCCGCACTCCAGTCCTGGTACATCCTGACCTCCGCATTCTCCCACTTGCTACTCCTCTCCTTCTTCGCCCAACGCAGCACACACTCGTGGTCGACAAAGCGGTGAAAACGGACCAGCACCGCCCGAGGCGGCTCATTTGGCCTGGGTTTCCTCAGCAGCACCCGATGGGCATCCTCCAGCTCTAATGGTCCCTGGAACGACCTCACACCCATTAGCATGTTCAGCATCATGGCCACATTGGCCCCCAAATCCGAACCTTCCAGCCCCTCAGGGAGGCCCAGAATCCGCAGGTTCTTCTGATGGGCCTGGTTCTCCATCTCCTCCATCCTCGCTGACCACTTCTTATGGAGCGCCTTGTGCGACTCCACCTTCACTGCCAGGCCCAGAAGTTCATCCTCGCTCTCCGAGGCCTTTTGTCGAAGCTCTCGGATCTCCGCACCCTGAGCCGTCTGGGTCATAGAATTTTACAGTGCCGAAGGAGGCCATTCGGCCCATCGAGTCTGCACCGGCTCTTGGAAAGAGCACCCCACCCCCTACCCAAGGTCAACACCTCCACCCTATCCGCATAACTCAGTAACCCCACCCAACACTAAGGGCAATTTTGGACACTAAGGGGAATTTATCATGGCCAATCCACCTAACTTGCACATCTTTGGACTGTGGGAGGAAACCGAAGCACCAGGAGAAAACCCACGCACACACGGGGAGGATGTGCAGACTCCGCACAGACAGTGACAGTCGCCATGAGCTTGTCCAGGGAGGCCTTAAATGGCTCCGGAAACTCTGCCTTCAGCTCCTTAAAGGAGCGCTGAAGCAGTTCCTGCTGCTCCTGCGCCCACTGCTGCCACGCTGCTGCTTTCCCACCCGCCGCCATCTTGCCTTTCCTGCCTCGCACCTTTTTCTGCTCCAAAGCCGATTTTCTGACCGCTTCACTCCTAGTCCAGGCCATCCACCGGTGGAGAATCTGACAAGGAGTGTTCCCACACGGGGAAAAGTCCAAACAGCACCACGACGGCCGCTTAAAAGAGCCCCAAAGTCCGAAAATAGCGGGAGCCACCGAACGTGCGGCTTAGCTCTGCATCACCGCAACCAGATGTCCGTCCCCGCTTCTTCAATGGCCTTGGTGAGATCTTTTCACAGTTCTTCCCTCTGCTGCTAGAATTCAGCTTTCATAAAGGCCCTCAAGTCAGCTTGAGGCCTCTAAGCTGGCCCTTCCCCCGCCTGAATGCTTGCAGAGGCTTTTGTCTGCTGCTGCTTCAGCCAAATCGTTCACTGTTTCTGAGGGTCTGATAACCAAGAAACATACCATTCCTGGGGGAAAGTACTCCTCCAACATTCATCTACACCTTTTCATCAAAATTCCTACCTGTATTGCTTAAAAAAGAGCTCTTTTCTGTAACCTTGGACAGGAGCTGCCTCTGTGAGACCATTCACTCCATGGTGCACACCGGAAGTCCTCGCCTTTTGCCTTTTATAGTGAGATACCACCCCTGAGTGTCCTGCCTGATCATTGGTCATGTCATGTTCTCTGCATTCATTAGCTGCCTGTCTGTGCCTGTCTGTATATCAGAATCTGCATGCCTGCATATGATGACAGCACTCTGTCAGTACAACCCTGACAGTACAGCACTCCCTCAGTCCTGACGCATCAACAGTGCAGCACTCTCTCAATACTGATCATCCGGCAGTACTACAAACCCTCAGTGCTGAAGCCACGACAGTGCAGCACTCCCAAAGTACTGATCCTCCAACAATGTAGCACTCCCTCAGTACTGACCCTCTGACAGTGCAGCACACCCTCAGTACTGACTCACTGACAGTGCATCACTCCCACAGCACTGACTCTCTAACAGTGCAGCACTCCCGCAGTACTGACCCTCTGACAGTGCAGCACTCCCTCAGTACTGACCCTCTGACAGTGCAGCACTCCCTCAGTACTGACCCTCTGATAGTGCAGCACTCCCTCAGTACTGACCCTCTGACAGTGCAGCGCTCCCTCAGTACTGAACCTCCGACAGTGCAGTGCTCCCTCAGTACTGACCCTCTGACAGTGCAGCACTCCCTCAGTACTGGATCTCCGACAGTACAGCACTCCCTCAGTACTGACCCTCTGACAGTGCAGCGCTCCCTCAGTACTGACCTTCTGACAGTGCAGCACACTCTCAGTACTGACCCTCTGACAGTGCAGCACTCCCTCAGTACTGACTCTCTGACAGTGCAGCACTCCCTCAGTACTGACCCAAAATATTCAGGGGCATGAAAGTTGGGAGACGGGGAGAGAGGGAAAGTCAGCGTAAAATGGGGCAGTGAGCTGTGGAGGCACTGGAAGGGTGAAGGGTAGAATGGATGGGACCGAGGAAGAGCGGGAGGAACAACAGTGAAATAGATGGAGGGAGAGAGGAGGAACAGTTAAGATCAGAGAGAAACTGCGGAAGAGGGGGGAGAGGAGGGGAGCTGGGGTTTGGTGTGGGGGAGAGCAGACAAAATGTGCGGGTAGAGAAAGAGAGACAGACACAAAGCCTTTTGTCAGTAAAAATAAATCTTTTAATTGTAAATACGCTCAGAAAGGTAGAGTGCCAAAATGCGGAGAGGGTCAAGCATTATGAACACTGAAGGTGCTGGAAGGTGAGGCTGACTGGATTCTCCTCCAGGTTCAAACATGTTTCGCAGAGGCAGTGTTTCTGAACAGGATCATGAACTCTGTTTCAGTCTCCGCAGAAGCTTCCGGAACCGCTGAGTTTATCCAGCATTATCTGTTTTCATTTCAGAATCCCAGCATCATTCCCGAAGCAGGCACAATGTACTCCAAGGAGCTTAAATATTAAAATACTACATAAATAACGTCACAATGCAGATGAGGGGAAGCTGACAATAAAATTAATTGATAAGTCAAAAGAGAATTTCTAAGCAACTGCAGTGAGTGATTAGAGGCAGACAATGTCAGGAGAGGGCTGTCTAGAAAGGCAGCAAACAAGCAGTTTGATATAGAAATTACTAAATCGTATTATGGACTCAAAACAAAAATAATTACATCCACACACACTGACTTTCACTGGGGTATGGGTTCCACACACACTGACTCTCACTGGGGTACGGGTTCCACGCACACTGACTCTCACTGGGGTACAGGTTCCACACACATTGACTCTCACTGGGGTACGGGTTCCACACACACTGACTCTCACTGGGGAACGGGTTCCACACACACTGACTCTCACTGGGGTATGGGTTCCACACACACTGACTCTCACTGGGGTATGGGTCCCACACACACTGACTCTAACTGGGGGTCAGGTTCAACACACACTGACTCTCACTGGGGTATGGGTTCCACACACACTGACTCTCACTGGGGTACGGGTTCCACACACACTGACTCTCACTGGGGTACGGGTTCAACAAACACTGACTCTCACTGGGGTACGGGTTCCACACACACTGACTCTCACTGGGGTACGGGTTCCACACACACTGACTCTCACTGGGGTACGGGTTCCACACACACTGACTCTCACTGGGGTACGGGTTCCACACAAACTGATTCTCACTGGGGTACAGGTTCCACACACACTGACTCTGACTCGGGTGCGGGTTCCACACAAACTGATTCTCACTGGGGTACAGGTTCCACACACACTGACTTTCACTGGGGTACGGGTTCCACACACACTGACTCTGACTGGGGTACGGGTTCCACACACACTGACTCTCTCTGGGGTATGGGTTCCACACACACTGACTCACTGGAGTAGGGGTTCCACACACACTGACTCTCACTGGGGTACGGGTTCCACACACACTGACTCTCACTGGGGTACGGGTTCCACACACACTGACTCTCACTGGGGTACGGGTTCCACACACACTGACTCTCATTGGGGTACGGGTTCCACACACCTGACTCTCACTGGGGTTGGGGTTCCACAAACCCTGATTCTCACTGGGGTACGGGTTCCACACACACTGACTCTCACTGGGGTACGGGTTCAACAAACACTGACTCTCACTGGGGTACAGGTTCCACACACACTGACTCTGACTCGGGTGCGGGTTCCACACAAACTGATTCTCACTGGGGTACAGGTTCCACACACACTGACTCTCACTGGGGTACGGGTTCCACACACACTGACTCTGACTGGGGTACGGGTTCCACACACACTGACTCTCTCTGGGGTATGGGTTCCACACACACTGACTCACTGGAGTAGGGGTTCCACACACACTGACTCTCACTGGGGTACGGGTTCCACACACACTGACTCTCACTGAGGTATGGGCTCCACACACACTGACTCTCACTGGGGTACGGGTTCCACACACACTGACTCTCACTGGGGTACGGGTTCCACACACACTGACTCTCACTGAGGTATGGGCTCCACACACACTGACTCTCACTGGGGTACGGGTTCCACACACACTGACTCTCACTGGGGTACGGGTTCCACACACACTGACTCTCACTGGGGTACGGGTTCCACACACACACTGACTCTCACTGGGGTACGGGTTCCACACACACTGACTCTCACTGGGGTACGGGTTCCACACACACTGACTCTCACTGGGGTACGGGTTCCACACACACACTGACTCTCACTGGGGTACAGGTTCCACACACACTGACTCTCACTGGGGTACGGGACCCACACACACACTGACTCTCACTGGGGTACAGGTTCCACACACACTGACTCTCACTGGGGTACGGGTTCCACACACACTGACTCTCACTGGGGTATGGGTTCCACACACACTGACTCTCACTGGAGTCCGCGTTCCACACACACTGACTCTCACTGGGGTACGGGTTCCACACACTGACTCTCACTGGGGTACAGGTTCCACACACACTGTCTCTCACTGGGATATGGGTCCCACACACACTGACTCTCACTGGGGTACGGGTTCCACACACACTGACTCTCACTGTGATACGGGTTCCACACACACTGACTCTCACTGGGGTACGGGTTTCACACACACTGACTCTCACTGGGGTACGGGTTCCCCACACACTGACTCTCACTGGGGTACGGGTTCCACACACACACTGACTCTCACTGGGGTACAGGTTCCACACACACTGACTCTCACTGGGGTACGGGACCCACAAACACACAGACTCTCACTGGGGTACAGGTTCCACACACACTGACTCTCACTTGGGTACGGGTTCCACACACACTGACTCTCACTGGGGTATGGGTTCCACACACACTGACTCTCACTGGAGTCCGCGTTCCACACACACTGACTCTCACTGGGGTACGGGTTCCACACACACTGACTCTCACTGGGGTACAGGTTCCACACACACTGACTCTCACTGGGGTACGGGTTCCACACACACTGACTCTCACTGGGGTACAGGTTCCACACACACTGACTCTCACTGGGGTACAGGTTCCACACACACTGACTCTCACTGGGGTACGGGTTCCACACACACTGACTCTCACTGGAGTCCGCGTTCCACACACACTGACTCTCACTGGGGTACGTGTTCCACACACTGACTCTCACTGGGACACGGGTTCCACACACACTGACTCTCACTGG
This sequence comes from Scyliorhinus canicula, assembly GCF_902713615.1. NCBI lineage: Eukaryota > Metazoa > Chordata > Chondrichthyes > Carcharhiniformes > Scyliorhinidae > Scyliorhinus > Scyliorhinus canicula. Next base: position 56,321,609 of record NC_052157.1, read on the forward strand.
GGGGTAGGGGTCCACACACACTGACTCTCACTGGGGTATGGTTTCCACACTCACTGACTCTCACTGGGGTACGGGTTTCACACACACTGACTCTCACTGGGGTATGGGTTCCACACACACTGACTCTCACTGGGGTACGGGTTCCACACACACTGACTCTCACTGGAGTCCGCGTTCCACACACACTGACTCTCACTGGGGTACGGGTTCCACACACACTGACTCTCACTGGGGTACGGGTTCCACACACACTGACTCTCACTGGGGTACGAGTTCCACACACACTGACTCTCACTGGGGTACGGGTTCCACACACACTGACTCTCACTGGGGTACGGGTTCCACACACACTGACTCTCACTTGGTACGGGTTCCACACACACTGACTCTCACTGGGGTATGGGTTCCACACACACTGACTCTCACTGGGGTACGGGTTCCACACACACTGACTCTCACTGGGGTACGGGTTCCACACACACTGACTCTCACTGGGGTACGGGTTCCACACACACTGACTCTCACTTGGTACGGGTTCCACACACACTGACTCTCACTGGGGTATGGGTTCCACACACACTGACTCTCACTGGGGTACGGGTTCCACACACACTGACTCTCACTGGGGTACGAGTTCCACACACACTGACTCTCACCGGGGTACGGGTTCCACACACACTGACTCTCACTGGGGTACGGGTCCCACACACACTGACTCTCACTGGGGTACGGGTTCCACACACACTGACTCTCACTGGGGTACAGGTTCCACACACACTGACTCTCACTGGGGTATGGGTTCCACACACACTGACTCTCACTGGGGTACGGGTTCCACACACACTGACTCTCACTTGGTACGGGTTCCACACACACTGACTCTCACTGGGGTATGGGTTCCACACACACTGACTCTCACTGGGGTACGGGTTCCACACACACTGACTCTCACTGGGGTACGAGTTCCACACACACTGACTCTCACTGGGGTACGTGTTCCACACACTGACTCTCACTGGGACACGGGTTCCACACACACTGACTCTCACTGGGGTGTAGGGGTCCACACACACTGACTCTCACTGGGGTATGGGTTCCACACACACTGACTCTCACTGGGGTACGGGTTTCACACACACTGACTCTCACTGGGGTATGGGTTCCACACACACTGACTCTCACTGGGGTACGGGTTCCACACACACTGACTCTCACTGGAGTCCGCGTTCCACACACACTGACTCTCACTGGGGTACGGGTTCCACACACACTGACTCTCACTGGGGTACGGGTTCCACACACACTGACTCTCACTGGGGTACGAGTTCCACACACACTGACTCTCACTGGGGTACGGGTTCCACACACACTGACTCTCACTGGGGTACGGGTTCCACACACACTGACTCTCACTGGAGTCCGCGTTCCACACACACTGACTCTCACTGGGGTACGGGTTCCACACACACTGACTCTCACTGGGGTATGGGTTCCACACACACTGACTCTCACTGGAGTCCGCGTTCCACACACACTGACACTCACTGGGGTACGGGTTCCACACACACTGACTCTCACTGGAGTCCGCGTTCCACACACACTGACTCTCACTGGGGTACGGGTTCCACACACACTGACTCTCACTGGGGTACGGGTTCCACACACACTGACTCTCACTGGGGTACGGGTTCCACACACACTGACTCTCACTTGGTACGGGTTCCACACACACTGACTCTCACTGGGGTATGGGTTCCACACACACTGACTCTCACTGGGGTACGGGTTCCACACACACTGACTCTCACTGGGGTACGGGCTACACACACACTGACTCTCACTGGGGTATGGGTTCCACACACACTGACTCTCACTGGGGTACGGGTTCCACACACACTGACTCTCACTGGGGTACAGGTTCCACACACACTGACTCTCACTGGGGTATGGGTTCCACACACACTGACTCTCACTGGGGTACGGGTTCCACACACACTGACTCTCACTTGGTACGGGTTCCACACACACTGACTCTCACTGGGGTATGGGTTCCACACACACTGACTCTCACTGGGGTACGGGTTCCACACACACTGACTCTCACTGGGGTACGAGTTCCACACACACTGACTCTCACTGGGGTACGGGTTCCACACACACTGACTCTCACTGGGGTACGGGTTCCACACACACTGACTCTCACTGGGGTACGGGTTCCACACACACTGACTCTCACTGGGGTACGGGTTCCACACACACCGACTTCCACACACACTATTTATCGATCGGGTCGCTCCGTGCACGCACACACAGACTCACACATGTTCACTCATGTGCCATGAGACGATCGAGATGTTAAGACATTCTGGTGCTCCTTGGATTTCTTACATTCCAGTATTTTTACACAACTGCATTAATAATATCAAATGATACTAATGGGAAATTTGAAATGAACGACAGTGCCTGAAGCATTATTCTTGGGCAACGATTGTGAAAGAGCAAGATCTGGAAGATAAATCAGAGATAGAAACACATAATTAGTTTTTTTAACATGATCATTTTCCAAACGTCAGCATTCGAAAATCATGTAGGTTTTGCATAACTGGAGGATTCCCTCCAGTTCTGACCAGTACACACTTTGGAAGGTTGTCGAATCCTCAGAAGGGGAATTTGTGGACGGAGATTTGCTGGAACGTTCTCGGACACAAGGGGACTTCAGCTCATGTGGAGTGACTGGGTGAAGTTGGGATGGTTCTTCTCGGAGCAGAGAAGGTTAAGGGGTGGATTGAATCGAGATGTTCAAAATCATGAAGGGGGTTTGGATAGAGTCGATAAGGAGAAAGTGCTTCCCAGCGGCAGGAGGCTCGGTAACCAGCTTAAAGAGATTGAAGAGAATTGGAAAAATAAACTGGGCGCGTGGGTGGCGGGGAGCGAGGGGAATGAGAATTTTTATTTTACACACAGTGAGTTGTTGTGATCGGGAAGGTGCTGCCTGAAAGGGCGGAGGGAGCAGATTCAACAGGAACTTTCAGAAGGGGATGTTGGAGAAATACTGGATGGAGGAAATCTGCAGGGATAAGGTGGTCTGCAGGAAGAGCAGTGGGGAGAGAATGGGGACTAATTGAATTTGTCTCTCATAGAGCGGGGACAAGCATGATGGACTGAATGGTCGCCTCCTGGGCCAGGTGATTCTGTAATTTGCATTAGGATTAGGGTGTAAGTGACTCAATCACTGTCAGGGTCCTTCTTGTTTGTTCCCTGATTTTCCCCTTTCTTTTCTTGTGTTGTCATCTTTTTTGATCTATAGATGATCAATGAACATGCATCTTTCAGTAAAGCAGTAGAGAATGAGGAATTTAGAAGTTACAGGGGAGAACACTCTGCTAGTCTCTGCTAGTTTTAACAGGAGATTCAGACTTTTCAGCACCAGAGAGAGAGATAGGGTGGGGCTCGGTTGGATTGATTGGCTGGGGTCAATGAATTGGTCCAAAAGGTCATACTCTGCCCAGTAGTATGTGGTGATTGGAATCTATCCCCATGGGATGATTCTCAAAGACTCATGGAGCTCAGATTGACTCCTGGAAGCACAAGGATCTCTCTCTTCCATGTTTTCACCAGAAAGGCTGTGAGTGCTGTATTTCTGAAACTACCGAGGTCTTAATTAATCTACAGTAAAGCCTCAAACTGAAAGCAAGGTTTGAAGAGGAGTAAAGTGCTAAAAAGCTCCAGCTGAAACAAAGACTCTTTTTTCCCATTTGCTAATGTTTTTCCTTACCCCTTTCATCCCCTCTGTGTTCGTCTGTCTTGTGTGTGTGTATATATAGAGTGGGGGCAAGTTAAAGTGGGGAATTAGGAATTAGATAATAATTAACCAGTTGCATTTACTGCATATTTCATGATAGTTCTTGTTATGAATAAACAGTAATTGTTTTTGAGCTTACACACCTGGTGACTGTAATTATTGGGCAGTCAAGGGCCAAAGACTTTGGGTAATTTTCTCAGAATTCTTGGTCAATTCATGTGTGTTGTGACTCCGGCTCAAGTAGGGCTGGAATTAACTGCACTCCAGCCCAGGGTGTCTAATATAATTTGGGGTCTCGAGACAGGGATCTTTGGAACGGTGAACAGTGAAGTTTGGGTTACAGTTTTAATTAAAAAGAGTCACCAGGGGCTGGATTCTCCCTGATGCTGAAATCACGTTCGGCGACGGGCCGGAGAGTCTGTTCTGGCCCGAAAATCAGGAGCGGTGCCAGTTTTTCAATTCTCTGCCCCCTGAAAGGCAGCGTATTCTAGGAGTACGCTGCACCGATTATTCACCGCCTCAGGCCATTGCCTGAGGCGCGCCCTATGATGTTCCGGCCCCGACCGGCCGAGGGTTATGTATGCTCACACCGTTCATCAACCCGGCGTGACGGCTGCGGACTCAGTCCGGGGCCGCCACAAGTGGAGAGGGGCGATCAGCGGGCGGTGGGGAGGGACTTCATTCGGGGCTGGGGACATTGTGGGCGGGTGGTCCGGGGGGGGGGGGGGGGGGCGAGCGGCCGATAGGGGGGCACTACTTTGCTGGTCCAGGTCCGTGGGCTGAGTCTGCCATGCAGCATGGCCCGGCCGCTGAATCGGAGGTGCTGGGGACTGTATCAGCAGCTAGAGCACTACGACGGCTCCATGCTAGCCCCCCCCCGCAAAACAGGGAATCGGTGGCCGTTTACGCCAGTTTTCCTGCTGTAAAACACCACTGTTTTCACGCCAGCTGGGGGCTTAGTCTCCCGAATGGAGAATCCAGCCCCAGGTTTCTAGCAATACAACAGGATGGCTCTGGAAGCTGCTGAGGGTTTTCGTCAGGTGGACAACTTGTTTCTGGTTTATTTAAAAGAGTTTTGAAAAGACAATATAGTCGAATTGGCAGGGGAATTAGATATATAGTTACCAGCTAGAGCTCAGAATAATAATCTTTATTAGGGTCACAAGTAGGCTTATATTAACACTGCAATGAAGTTACTGTGAAAAGCCCCTAGTCGCCATATTCCAGCGCCTGTTCGGGTACACGGAGGGAGAATTCAGAACGCCCAATTCACCTAACAAGCACGTCTTTCAGGACTTGTGGGAGGAAACTGGAGCACCTGGAGGAAATCCAGCCAGACACTGGGAGAACGTGCAGACTCCGCACAGACAGTGACCCAAGCCGGGAATCGAACCCGCGTCCCTGGTGCTGTGAAGCAACAGTGCCCTCCACTGTGATACCGTGTTGCCCACTCCAGGTGGAGATAACTGACGTAATTGCTCAGCATTTAAATTTGAAAGTGATGCTCGGAGCACAGGAGAGCCCATGAAGTCGTGTAGCATCAAGGACCCTTTGCGGTGGGGTCATTGAGCTGGAGATCATCGTTGCAGTTGAAGCATGAAAGGGAATGAAAAAGAATTTTAGAAATGGATATGGAAATTAGGAGGTTGGAATTAGAAAGAGGAAAAAGCAAAGGAGAGAGATGTCCAGCTTCAGGCACCCAAAATGAGAAGGGAGCTGCCAGGAACTAGAAAGGAGTAAGTTCTTCGAATGGAACTCAGTGACAATAAATTTATACAGGCCCATCCCAAAATTCAAAGAGAATGAGGTTTAAATGTTTCTTTGGAGCTTTTGAGAAAATAGCATCACAAATGGAGTGGCCAAGAGAAAAGTGGACATCGCCCCTGCAGAGAACGTGAATGGGTCAGGCACAGGAGGTTTATGTTGCCTTGTCAGAGTGGGAGTCTAAGAATTATAAGACAGTAAAAATGGCTCGTTTGGGTGCACATGAATTGGTTCCTGAAGCATATAGGTAGAAATTTCAGAAGATCAGCCGGGACAGACGTATGCCAAATTCAAAAGGGTTAAGCAAAACAATTTTGATCGATGGGTACGAAGCATTGGGAGTTGCAACTACCTGTGAGGCTCTGAGAGATGTCATTCTCTTCGAGGAATTTAAGGATTCCCTACCTTCTATAATAAGAATCCATGTTGAAGACCAGAGGGTAAAAACTGCTAGGCAAGCAGCAATTATGGCTTACAATTATGAGCTAATTCCTAAATTTAAACATTTGTCCCATCACCTCCATAATTTTGATCCTGATAGGGAGTGGGAGAATGAAAGGAAGGCAGGTAGCCACGGCAGAGAATGGATAGCTGAGAATGCTCCCAGGTCTCCTCCTCAGACCTGGAAGGAAAGTACTGAAGGTGGAGGTGAGACTCGGAAGCCCAGGTGTTACCATTGTAACAAGGTGGGACATGTTCGTTCAGCATGTTGGAAGTTTCAAGGGAAGCCAATGGGACTGGTGGAAGTTGGTGAGGAGGATTCCGAAAAAGGAACCAAAATGGAGAATACTGCAGGACAGACTGTAGCGTTAACTGGACTCAGGAGATCTGAGGTAAACACTGCTAGCAGGTGTGAGAAATAAGGTTGAGGAGAGATATGCAGGGTTTTTGTCTATGGGGAAGATCACCCTATTTGCATAAACTGATGTAGCCAAAACCATAGCTATCTTAAGGGTCACAGGCGCTACTCAAACTTCCTTACTGGAGAATGATTTTGTTTTCATTCCAGAGAGCTCAGTAAAAGCTAAGGTATTAGTGAATGGGATAGGTGGGGATTATATCCAGTTTCATTGTATAAAGTGCAATTAATTGGAGTGTGATTTAGTACCAGGTCCAGTGGTTGTCAGAGTGGTTAAGAAATTCCCAATGGATGAATATTTTAGGGAATATTTGGCAGGTGTGAAGTAGGTAGCTCCTTCCATGATTATAGAGAATCTGAGGGAAGGACTGCAGATAACACATGAGATACCAACAGTGGGGCATGCGGGAATTAGAAAAACTCTTTGGGCGGCAAATGACTCAAAGAATGAAATACTGACAGACATTATTCACATATCAAATGACAATGGCAGTGGATCTGATTCTGTTAATGCTGATGAGATTATCTCGACGAGAATGATTCCTCACGGAAACCTGTCAAAAATAAAATCTAGTCGAGAACAGGTTCTGAGTACTCAAGACTGAAAGTGACCATAAGAAATAGGAGTCCGAATCTAATAGTAATGACATCGATGGCGAGTCACATGAGAGTTCTGAATCTGATGTCAGTTCTGATTAAGAAGTAATGATAGACAACTGCTACCGAATAGACCTATCCCTAATTAATCTTGAACAAACGACAAGTAATTCTTCTAAAGAAGGGAGCAAATCGTTAGAAGAAAGTAAATTGGACTTTTCTGAAAGTAACTTGTTGCAGCCTCTTGCAGTAAAAACATTACCATCCACTCTAGGTGAAAGAAGTTCCCAGAGCATGCCTGATTTGAAAGACAATATACATAATAGCATGACATTAGTTATAGCATGGCATCAGCTATTGAGAACGAGGACAGCAAGGAATGTGACACCAAGCAAACAGCTCATTAACCCATATCCTTTTAGAAGTCTACAGTGCCTCTTCAAAGCAAAGGAAGCAAATAGCAAAGGAGATGAAATAATCAGTAATCAATTCCTTTTGAAAATTAAGAGGAAGGTGGTTAGAGTACCATCAAGTGATTTTCCCACCACATCTGGTCACAAAAATACAGAAAGTTATAATGTGCCATCTTCTGATTATGAAAGTAAGGAAGAACAGTTGAAATCTGGAAAGCACAAATTCTATAAGTCAGTATCACTAAAGGGCGATAAAAACTGTGATTAATAAAACTCCGATATAGACGTAAAAGCTGTAAAACAAAGAATGGTGCATATACAGCCAAACAACTCTGCGAAGGTTGAACCCTCAGCTTTACTTGTCACTTAAAGCAACCATGTGACGGAAAAGAGAGAATGTAAAGCCGGAGGGCCTGAAAAGTGTTTATTGATAAAAAACGAACCATATATTTCCCTCAGTATTGACAAGACTGCTTGTTGTTGGGCTGCAGAAGCCCCTCGAATATTGAATAAACATTAATCGGGCAATTGTAAAAGCCTGGCTGCATTATAAGATAGAGAAATGCAGAAGAAACTCATTCAGGGGCCCTCTCTAATTTGGACAGTCAGAAACCCAACAAAAGTAAGCATGTTATCGTTGATTTTGAGGAAGGGAATGAAATAAAGGCAGTGGGAGTTCTAACACCAAAGATACAAACCTTTCAACAGGGGAAGAACAGAGAGAAGAGACACTCAAAACCACTGCAGGCTGCAAACAAAGACCTGGACCTACTCACTTCCTCTCTCTCTCCAGAAAGGCTGTAAGTGCTGTATTTCTGAAACTACAGAAGCCTGATAAATCTACAAGGAATGCTCAGATTGAAAGCCAAGTTTGAAGAGGAATAATGTGCTAAAAACCTCCATCTGAAACAAAGACACTTTTTTGCTTTACTTATGATTTTTTGTTACCCCTTTCTTCCCTTTGTGTTTTTCTGTCTTGTGTGTGGTGTGTGAAAAGAGGGTGAGGGGGCGGGGCAAGTTAAAGTGGGGGATGAGGGATTAGATAATAGTCAACCAGTTGTATGTGCTGCATATATAATTACAGTCATTGTTATAAATAAAGTTGAATTGTGTTTAAACTTACAAACCTGGTAACTGTAATTAATGTGCACACAAGGGCCAAAGACTTTGGGTATTTTTCTAAGAAATATTGGTTAATTCATTTGTGTTGTGACTCGGGTTAAGTGATGCTAGAATTGACAGAGCACCTGCCCAGGGTGTTGGAACAGCACCATGAATTACTCTTATAGTGTAGACACTTGTTATGCCAGCAGCCATTCACTGCACATAAAGATCCCACATCCCTTTTGGTCATTGGGAATATTATCCAGGATCACAGGTAGAAATGTCCCGCCGCCACTCGTAGAGGGGCCTCTTAACATCATCTCAGATGGCGGGTCATTTATCCGAATAACTGTTGGCCTGACAGTGCAGCTCTCCCTCAGAACTGATCCTCCGACAGTTCAGCACTCCCTCAGTACTGACCCTCCAACAGTGCAGCACTCCTTTATTACTCACCCTCCTACAGTGCAGCACTCCCTCAGTACTGATCCTCTGACAGTGCAGCACTCCCTCAGTATTGACCCTCCTACAGTGCAGCACTCCCTCAGGACTGACCCTCCTACAGTACAGCACTCCCTCAGTACTGACCCTCTGACAGTGCAGCACTCCCTCAGTACTGACCCTCTGACAGTGCAGCACTCCCTCAGTACTGACCCTCTGACAGTGCGGCACTCCCTCAGGACTGACCCTCCTACAGTACAGCACTCCCTCAGTACTAACCCTCTGACAGTGCAGCACTCCCTCAGTACTGACCCTCTGACAGTGCAGCACTCCCTCAGTACTGACCCTCTGACAGTGCGGCACTCCCTCAGGACTGACCCTCCTACAGTGCAGCGCACCCACAGTACTGACACCCTGACAGTGCAGCACTCCCTCAGTACTGACCCTCCGGCAGTGCAGCACTCCCTCAGTACTGACCCTCTGACAGTGCAGCGCTCCCTCAGTACTGACCCTCTGACAGTGCAGCACTCCCTCAGTACTGACCCTCCGGCAGTGCAGCACTTCCTCAGTACTGACCCTCTGACAGTGCAGCACTCCCTCAGTACTGACCCTCCGACAGGGCAGTACTCCCTCAGTATTCCCCAAGAGTTGTAGAGGTTTGCAGTATGAAAACAGGTCCTTCGGCCCAACTTGTCCATGCGGTCCAGTTTTTACCGCTAAGCTAGTCCCAATTGCCTGCCTTTGCCCATATTCCTCTCTACCCAGCAATGCTTTTTAAAAGACAAAATTGTACCCACCTCTACTACTGCCTCTGGCAGTTTGTTCCAGACACTCACACTCCTCCAAGCGAAAAGATTGCCCCTCTGGACCCTTTTGTAACTCTCCCCTCTCACCTTAAACCTATACCCTCTAGTTTTAGACTCCCTTACCTTTGGGATAAGATGTTGACTGTCTGCCTTATCTATGACCCTCATTATTTTATAGACTTATGTAAGATCACCCCTAACCCTCCTGCACTCCAGGGATAATAGTCCCACTCTATCCAGCCTCTCCTGAAAACTCAGACCATCAAGTCCTGGTAGCAACCTAGTAAATCTTTTCTGCTCTCTTTCTAGTTTAACAATATCCTTCCTATAATAGAGTGACCAGAACTGAACACAGTATTCCATGTGAGGTCTTGTACAAGTTCAACAAGATGTCCCAACTCCTGTATTGAACGTTCTGACCAATGTAACCTAGCATGCTGAATGCCATCTTCACCACCCTGTCCACCTTCGACTCTACCTTCAAGGAGCTATGAACCTGTACTCCTCGATCTCTTTGTTATATACCTCTCCCCAACTCCCAACCATTAACTGAATAGGTGCCACCCCGATTCGATCTGCCAAAATGCATCTAAATTAAACTCCATCTGCCATTCATCGGCCCACTGACCCAATTGGTCAAATCCTGTTGCAATATTATATAACCTTCTTCACTATCCACTATGCCACCAATCTTGGTGTCATCTGAAAACTTACGAACCATGCCTCCTAAATTCTTATCCAAATCATTAATATAAATAACAAATAACAGTGGACCCAGCACCGATCCCCGATGCACACCGCTGGTCACAGGCCTCCAGTTTGAAAAACAAGCCTCCACAACCACCCTTTGTCTTCTGTCATCAAGCCAATTTTGTATCCAATTGGCTACCTCACCTGAATCCCGTGAGATTTAACCTTATGTAACAACTTGCCATGCGGTACCTTGTTAAAGGCCTTGCTAAAGTTCATGGAGACAACATCAACTGCACTTCCCTCATCTACCTTCTTGGTTACCCCTTCAAAAAATTCAATCAAATTCGTGAGACATGATTTTCCACTCAAAAAGCCACGCTGACTGTCCCTAATCAGTCCTTGCCTCTCTAAATGCCTGTACATCCTGTCTCTCCAAATACCTTCCAACATCTTACCCACCACAGACGTTAGGCTCACTGGTCTGTGGTTCCCAGGCATTTCCCTGCGGCCCTTCTTAAACAAGGGCACAACATTTGCTACCCTCCAATCTTCAGGTACCTCACCTGTGGCTGTCGACAATTCAAATATCTCTGCTAGGGAACCCACAATTTCCTCCCTCGCCTCCCACAAGGTTCTGGGATGCATTTCATCAGGTCCCAGTGATTTATGCACTTTGATGGACTTTAAGACTTCCAGCACCTCCTTCTCTGTAATATGTACAGCTCTCAAGACATAACTATTTAATTTCCAAAGTTCCCTAACATCCATGCTTTTCTCAACCGTAAATACCGATGAGAAATATTCATGTAGGATCTCACCCATCTCTTGTGGATCCGCACATAGATGACCTTATAGATCCTTAACAGGCCCTATTCTCTCCCTAGTTACTCTTTTACCCTTTATGTATTTATAGAAGCTCTTTGGATTCTCCTTTGCCTTATCTGCCAAAGCAATCTCATGTCTCCTTTTTGCTCTCCTGATTTCTCTCTTAACCCTACTCCGACCACCCGATACACTTCAAAGGATCCACTTGATCCCAGCCAATGCATGTCATATGCCTCCTTTTTTTTTTTCGACCAGGGCCTCAATATCTCGAGTCATCCAGGATTCCCTACTTCTACCAGCCTTGCCCTTTGCCCCAAAAGGAATGTGCTTACCATGAACTCTCGTTAACACACTTTTGAAAGCCTCCCACTTACCAGCTATCCCTTTGCCTGCCAACAGACTCCTACAAACATCTTGTGAAAGTTCCTGGCTAATACCTTCAAAATTAGCCTTGCCCCAATTTAGAAATTTAACTTTTGGGCCAGACCTATCATTCTCCATAGCTATCTTAAAACTAATGGAATTATGGTCACTGGTCCCAAAGTGATCCCTCACTAACACTTCTGTCACATGCCCTTCCTTATTCCCCAAGAGGAGGTCAAGTTTTGCCCCTTCTCTAGTCGGGCCATCCACATACTGAATGAGAAATTCCTCCTGAATACACTCAACAAATTTCTCTCCATCCAAGCTCCTAATACCATGGCTGTTCCAGTCAATGTTGGGAAAGTTAAAGCCCCCAACTTTTACCTCCCTATTTTTCTTACAGCCATCTGTAATCTCCTTACACATTTGCTTCTCAATTTCCTGCTGACTATTTGGGGGCCTGTTTGTACTGGTCCCACCTCCCCTAGAACCGGTTCCAATGTCCCAGGAATTTGAATCCCACCCTCTTGCACCATCTCTCAAGCCACATATTCAACTCATCTATCCTGACATTCCTACTCTGACTAACATGTGGCACTGGTAGCAATCCTGAGTTTACTACCTTTGAGATCCTACATTTTAGTTTAACTCCTAACTCCCTTAATTCAGCTTGTAGGACCTCATCACATTTTCTACCTTTACCGTTGGTGCCTATATGCACCACGGCAGCTGGCTGTTCACCCTCCCCCTCCAGAATGCCCTGCAGCTGCACCGAGACATCCTTGACCCTTGCACCAGGGAGGCAACATACCATCCTGGAGTCTCAGTTGCGGCCACAAAAAACACCTGTCTATTTCCCTAACAATTGAATTCCCTATTGCTATAGCCCTACCACTCTTTTTCCTGCTCTCCTGTGCAGCAGAGCCAGCCACGGTGCCGTGAACCTGGCTGCTGCTGCCTTCCTCCGGTGAGCCATCTCCCCCAACAGTATCCAAAATGGTATATCTGTTTTGGAGAGGGATGACCACAGGGGACCCCTGCACTGTCTCCCTACTCTTCCTCAGTCTGGTGGTCACCCATTTCTTATCTTCCTCAGTAATTTTTAATGGCGATGTGACTAATTCACTGAATGTACTATCCACTCTTACCCTTCGTGCTATACCTGTCCTCGGAATGTCGAAATTGGCAAAAGATATTAAAAGATATAGGCAGAAACAGAGATGTAGTTTGTTACCGAGGCAACAGCTCTAATTTACCTCTTTTTCACCGAAGGAGCAAATTTCTTCATCAGGAGCGCAACTGGGAAATTAAAGACATTGGTTAATGAGAAAAAAACCAACTCATTGTCAGTTATTATGGGCGGAATTCTCCGCTCCCGCGCGGCATCGGGAAGGCCGTCGTGAACTCGGCCGAGTTTCACGACGGCCTCGGAGGCCGCACCCTATTCACCCCCCCCCCCCCAGGGGGCTAGGAGCGGCGCTCCGTAAATCTCAGCCGCCGGGCCCTGATGCTTCAATCACGGGCCAGTTCCCTCCCGAGCACGGCCGTGGTGCTCACTCCCCTCTCTGCCCCCCACAAGCCAAAAACGAAGATTTGGCGCCACGTTCACGACCGCAGCGACCAGGTATGGTTGCCGCCGGCGTGAACAGGTCGGGAACGTCAGGCCGCTTGGCCCATCTGCGAGCGGTGGGGGGGGAGAGAATCATGGGGGGTGCCAGCGCGGCGTGTCATGAGTCGCCCGGCCCTCCCGCGATTCTCCCACCCGGCGTGGGGAGCGGAGAATCGTGCCCATATCTTTCCCCTCTAGAATCCAACTCATTTCCCACTCCCTTCCCCTGTACAATAGTTTTCCCCCCTATCTCCCGCTCTCTCTCCAGCTCTCTCTCCCTCCTCATTCTCCCTCTCCATGCCCCGTCTTTCTTCCCATTTCCTCTTATTCCAAATAAGCTCAAAATCCCCTTGTCCATTCTTCAGCACACTCACCCAACTACCTCACCAAATGCTGGAAGTATGGTCTACCCGAGCGACCTCGAAAGCTAACTGTGCACAGTGTTCCATGTGTGGTCCATCTGAGGTATATGGAGCCCAGAACTGTGAATAGTGCTCCAGGTGTGGTCTAACCAAGGCATATGGAGACCGGAACTGTGGACTGTGCTCCAAGGGTGGTCTGACCAAGGGAAAGGAAGACAGGACCTGCGCACAGTGCTCCAAATGTGATCTAACCAAAGGACAGAGAGACTGAGACTGTGCACAGTGCTCCACGTGTGGTCTAACCACATAATATGGAGACCAGAAGTGTGCAGAGTGTTCCAAGTGTGGTTTAACCAAGGGATATGGAGACAGAAACTGCGCAGTGCTCCCAGTGTGGTCTCACCAAGGGACATGGAGACTGGAACTGTGCACAGTGCTCTCAGTGTGGTCTCACCAAGGGAGACCAGAACTGTGCACAGTGCTCCCAGTGTGGTCTAACCAAGGCATATGGGACCCGAAATGTTCACAATGCTCCTAGTGTGGTCTAAACAAGGGATATGGAGACAGGAACTGTGCATAGTGCTCCCAAAGTGGTCTAACCAGGAGATATGGACACAGGGACTGTGCACAGTGCTCCCATTGTGGTCTAACCAAGGGCTATGGAGTCTGGAACTCTGCACAGTGCTCCCATTCTGGTCTAACCAATGCATATGGAGACTGGAAGTGTGCTCAGTGGATCAAGAACAAGAGTGGCACAGATTGAAGTGTTTGGTGACAGAGGTGAGGACGACACGAGAAGAAATCTTTTCACCAAGCGAGCAGTTAAGATTGGGAATACACTGCCCGGGATTCTCTAACCCTGTGCCGGGTCGGAGAATCCCCGGGGGGAGGCGCGAATCCCACCCCATCGCCGGCTGCCCTATTCTCTGGTGCTGTTTTTTGGGGGCCGGCGGAATTCCCGCCACGCCGGTCGGGGGCTATTGACAGCAGGCCCCCGCCGATTCTCCAGGCCCCGATGGGCCGAGTGGCCATCCAGTTTTGGCCAGTCCCGCCAGCGTGAATTACTGACCTCACGCATGGCGGGACCTGGCAGCTAAGTGTACGGGGGCGGTCCTGGAGGGGTGGGCACGGGGGGCCCTCACGGTGACCTGGTCCACGATCGGGGCCTACCAATTCTGGGGGTGGGCTGTTTCCATGGGGGCCTTCTTTCCTCCACGCCGGGCCCCTATAAGGCTCTGCCATATTGCCCGGGGGCCAGCGCGGAGAAGAGAACCCCCTTGTTGCATGTGCAGAAATACGCCGGCTGGTCTGCGCATGTACGGAGCTGCGCATGTCGGTCCGCGCATACGCGAGATCACGCTGGCCGTTCCGCGCATGCGCAAACTGGCGCCGGCCCTTTAGCACCGGCTGGAGCGGCGCCAACCACTCCGGCGTCAGCCTAGCCCAGGAAAATTTGGAGAATTCCTCACTTTCGGAGGCTGTTGGCGCCAAAGTGATTGGCGCCGGTTTTCCCGCCGGCGCTGGGGACATAGCCCCATTTTTGGAGAATCCCGCTCACTGCCTGAGAGTGTGGGGGTGGGGTGGGAAATCAGGGGTCACAAAAGGGTACTGGATGACAATGTGTGGAGGGAAGATGTGTTGGGCCACGCAGAAAGGGCAAGGGCGTGGGACTGGGTGCATCCCTGTTGTAGAGAGCCCGCACGTAGAGGACGGGCCCAATGGCCTCATCCTGTGCTGGAACGATTCTCAAATTCTGTTGGCTGATATGAGAAATGACCCATTGGGCCACCTCTGTACATTGACTGAGGAGTGTAGTCTTTTTCAACACCTACCTGACACCACAATTATGATTCCAATCAGGAGAGAAACGCCACCCACAAGGAGGAGGTGCTGTCGACTTTTCTCTGATGTGAGAGAGGGAAGGAGAGACAGAGGCAAATCAATCTCTACAGATTTTGTTAGGATCCCAGAGGAGAACCCACTTATTTTCAATTTGTAAAAATCTACAGAAAGGTTGCTGCTCTACTGATGTGATAACACTGACCCACAGGTATCTTTTATTTTAAAACAAACTAATTTAAACACTAAATTAACCATATTAAAAGCAGAAAAATAGCTTTACAATTAACAGTTGCAACAGTTCTAAAGTAAAAGAAGAAACCGTAACATACTCCATAGACCTGCCACTTTATTCCAGTTAAGCAAACCAATATACTTCCAACACCATCCATGAATATCATTTACAAGCTTTTCTCTGAGCAGAATCTTTGGAGAGAGAACCGTTCTGGGCCAAACTGAGACACCTATGTTCATATTAGAGTTCTAGGACCTACTAATTCTTCAGGCAGACCCTTAACTATCTTATCTGCACCCAAAGCATAAGACATTCTTTTGTCTCTTATTACAAAATGTCCTTTAACTTGTTTATTAATAACAATTCTGATTAGTGTCACAAGTAGGCTTACATTAACACTGCAATGAAGTTACTGTAAAAATCACCTTGTCGCCACACCAGGGTGTCTGTTCTGATACACAGAGGGAGAATTCAGAATGTCCAATTAACCTAACAGCATGTCTTTTGGGACTTGTGGGAGGAAACCGGGCCCCCGGAGGAAACTCACGCAGACACAGGGAGAACGTGCAGACTCCACACAGACAGTGACCAAAGCTGGGAATCAAACCCAGGTCCCTGGCGCTGTGAAGTAATAGTGCTATCCACTGTGCTACTGTGCCACCCAGGTGTATTGTCCTGTTTAGACAGGACCAAACACAATACCTCTCATGAATTATCTGCACCCCAGGGATCCTTCAAACCTAAAAAAACAATATTCCATCAGCCAGCGATCTGTAAACAAGTAAATAGTTCTGAAGATAGGTGGGGGATTGGGTTTCAGTAGGATGGTCTTTGGAGGGTCAGTGCAGACTTGATGGGCTGAATGGCCTCCTTCTGCACTGCAGAGATTCTATGATTCTATGACCCATCAGCAGAACACCTGCAAATCAATGATTCCCAAACTTTTAAGACACCTTAATCACATCTGTAGCAGTCATACTGTCTGTATGCATCTTAACCCAGGTTTTAATAATGTTTTGCAAATATATATACAAAATATGACAATTATTGACAATAATCACAATTTCATCAGTACAGGACCCTGCACATCTCGTCATCTTGAACACTCTGGAAAACCCTACCACCACCTGCCCCCTCAGTATATCTCACACCCAATGACTAACTTTTTCCAAAATCAGGTCACTGTTGCACTGTTGGAAACTCAGCAGTCCATTAATACACAGCACAATCCCACAAACAGCAATGTGACATTGAACCTGGTCATCAATGTTTTAGTGATGTCGGTTAAAGAGTAAATATTAGTCCCAGGACATTGGGGAGATTCCTCCACCATCAAAGACATATCACTAAGTTAACAGCTAGCCAAATATTGCCAATCATGACCAGAAACAGCTTGCAGTGTCTACCAACAGGATCCACTGACACAAATACACTCCTCAATGACCATCAACACGGCCCAATAATAACCAACACACCTCAATAGGAATCAAAGCTGCTCAGCAGCCACAAACATGGCCCATTACCCACCCTCAATACTCCTTAATGACCACCAACACTGTCCAATCCATCCCAAAATAAATTCTTCAATGACCATGCACTGCCCACTGACCCCGCAACACTCTCCATTTAAAACACACACTGCCCACTGCCCACTGACCCCTCAACACTCTCCATTTACCACACACACTGCCCACTGGACCCCAACACTCTTCATTGACCACACACACTGCCCATTGATGCCCAAAACTCCCCATTAACCACACATGCTGACCACTGACCCCACCAACACTGTTAATTGACCACACACAGTGCCCATTGACACCCCAACACTCTTCATTGATGACACACTGCCCACTAATTCTCCAATGCTCTTCACAGACCAGACACACTGCCCACTGACCACCTAACACTCTTCATTGAGCACACATACCACACACACTGTCCACTGACCCCCCAACACTCTTCATTGATGACACACTGCCCACTAATTCTCCAATGCTCTTCACAGACCAGACACACTGCCCACTGACCACCTAACACTCTTCATTGACCACACATACCACACACACTGTCCACTGACCCCCCAACATTCTTCATTGACCACACACTCTGCACACTGACACCCCAACACCCTTCATTGACCACACATACCACACACACTGTCCACTGATCCCCCAACACACTTCATTGACCACACACTGCTCACTGACCGCCCAACACTCTTCATTGACCACGCACATTGCCCACTGAACACCGCAACACTCTCCATTGACCACACATGTTGCACACTGACCACCCAACACCCTCCATTGACCACACACACAACCCACTGACCCCCAACACTCTTCATTGAAAACACACACTGCCCACTGACCCCCAACACTCTCCATTGACCACACACACAGCCCACTGACCCCCCAACACTCTCCATTGACCACACACACAACCCACTGACCCCCAACACACTCTATTGACCACACACACTGCCCACTGACCCCCCAACACACTTCATTGACCACACTCTGCTCACTGACCGCCCAAAACTCTTAATTGACGACACACACTGTCCACTGAACCCCCAATACACTTCATTGACCACACACACTGCTCACTGACCCCGCAACATTCTCCATTGACCACACATGCTGCACACTGACCCCCAACACTCTCCATTGACCACACACACAACCCACTGACACCCAACACTCTTCAGTGATGACACACACTGCCCACTGACCGCCGAACACTCTCCATTGACCACACACACAGCCCACTGACCCGCAAACACACTCCATTGACCACACACACAACCCACTTACCCCCAACACTCTCCATTGACCACACACACAGCCCACTGACCCCCCAACTCTCTCCAATGACCACACTCATTGCCCACTGACCCCCCAACACTCTCCAATGACCACACTCATTGCCCACTGACCACACAACACTCTCCATTGACCACACATACTGCCCCCCAACACTCTTCAGTGACCACAAACACTGCACATTAACCCTCAACACTCGTCAATGACAACACACACTGCACACTGCCCCCCCAACACTCTCCATTGACCACACAGACTGCCCCCCAGCACTCTTCAGTGACCACAAACACTGCACAATAATCCACAACACTCTTCAATGACCACACACTCTGTCCACTGACCCCCCCCCCCCACACTCTTCATTGATCACACACACTGCCCACTGATCCCCAACACTCTTGATTGACCACACACACTGCTCACTGATCCCCCAACACTCTCCATTGACCACACACACTGTCACTGACCCCCCAACACTCTTCATTGACCTCACACTCTGCCCACTGACCCCCAACACTCTTCATTGACCACATACACCACACACACTGTCCACTGACCCCCCAACACTCTTCATTGACCACACACACTGCTCACTGACCCCGCAACACTCTCCATTGACCACACATGCTGCACACTGACCCCCCAACACTCTCCATTGATCACACACACAACCCACTGACACCCAACACTCTTCAGTGACGACACACACTGCCCACTGACCCCCGAACACTCTCCATTGACCACACACACAGCCCACTGACCCCCCAACACTCTCCATTGACCACACACACAGCCCACTGACCCGCAAACACACTCCATTGACCACACACACAACCCACTTACCCCCAACACTCTTCAGTGACAACACACACTGCCCACTGACCCCCAGCACTCTTCAGTGACCACACACACTGCCCACTGACCCCCAAAACACTCTCCATTGACCACACACACTGCCCACTGACCACCAAAACACTCTCCATTGACCACACACACAGCCCACTGACCCCCCAACACTCTCCAATGACCACACTCATTGCCCACTGACCACACAACACTCTCCATTGACCACACATACTGCCCCCCAACACTCTTCAGTGACCACAAACACTGCACATTAATCCTCAACACTCGTCAATGACCACAAACACTGCACACTGCCCCCCAACACTCTCCATCGATCACACATACTACCCCCCAAAACTCTTCAGTGACCACAAACACTGCACATTAATCCTCATCACTCATCAATGACAACACACACTGCACACTGCCCCCCCAACACACTTCAGTGACTACACACACTGCCCCCAACACTCTTCAGTGACCACAAACACTGCACAATAATCCTCAACACTCTTCAATGACCACACACTCTGTCCACTGACCCCCCCAACACTCTTCATTGATCACACACACTGCCCACTGATCCCCAACACTCTTGATTGACCACACACACTGCCCACTGATCCCCCAACACTCTCCATTGACCACACACACTGTCACTGACCCCCCAACACTCTTCATTGACCTCACACTCTGCCCACTGACCCCCCAACACTCTTCATTGATCACATACACCACACACACTGTCCACTGACCCCCCAACACTTTTCATTGACCACACGCACTGCCCACTGACACCCCAACACACTTCATTGACCACACGCACTGCCCACTGACCCCCAACACTCTTCATTGACCACATACACAGTCCACTGACCCCCAGCAATCTCCATTGACCACACACACTGCCCACTGACACCCCAACAGTCTTCATTGACCACACAGACTGCCCACTGACCCCCAACACTCTTCATTGACCACGCACACAGCCCACTGACCCCCAACAATCTCCATTGACCACACACACTGCCCACTGACATCCCAACACCCTTCATTGACCCCACACTCTGCCCACTGACCGCCAACGCTCATCTTTGACCACAGACCCCACACACACTGTCCACTGACCCCACAACAATCTTCATTGACCACACACACTATCCACTGACCCCCCAGCACTCTTCATTGACCACCCATACACAGCTCACTGACCCCCCAACACTCTCCATTGACCACACACACTGCCCACTGACACCCCAACACTCTTCATTGACCACACACACTGCCCACTGACCCCGCAACACTCTTCATTGATCACACTCTGCTCACTGACCCCCAAACACTCTTCATTGACAACAAACACTGCTCACTGATCCCCCAACACTCTCCATTGATCACACACACTGCCCACTGACACCGCAACACTCGTCATTGACCACACTCTGCTCACTGACCCCCAAACACTCTTCATTGACCACACAAACTGCCCACTGACCCCTAACACTCTTCATTTTCCACACTGAGAGCCCACTGACACCCAACACTCTCCATTGACCACACACACTGCCCACTGACACCCCAACACTCTTCATTGACCACACACACTGCCGACTGACACCTGAACACTCTTCATTGAACACACACACTGCCCACTGACACCCTACACTCTTCATTGACCACACACACTGCCCACTGACCCCCAACACTCTTCATTGACCACATACACAGCCCACTGACCCCCAACAATATCCATTGACCACACACACTGCCCACTGACACCCCAACACTCTTCATTGAACTCACACACTGCCCACTGACACCCTGCACTCTTCATTGACCACACCCACAGTCCACTGACCCCCAACCATCTCCATTGACCACACACACTGCCCACTGACACCCTACACTCTTCATTGACCACACCCACAGTCCACTGACCCCCAACAATCTCCATTGACCACACACACTGCCCACTGACACCCCAACACTCTTCATTAACCACACACTGCCCACTGACCCCCAATACTCTTCTTTGACCACACACACAGCCCACTGAACCCCAACACTCTTCATTAACCACACACACTGGCCACTGACCCCCAATACTCTTCTTTGACCACACACACAGCCCACTGAACCCCAACACTCTCCATTAACCACACACACTGCCCACTGACCCCCAATACTCTTCTTTGACCACACACACAGCCCACTGAACCCCAACAATCTCCATTGATGACACACACTGCCCACTGACACCCCAACACACTTCATTGAACACACACTCTGCCCACTGACCGCCAACGCTCTTCTTTGACCACACACCCCACACACACTGTCCACTGACCCCCAACAATCTTCATTGACAACACACAGAATCCACTGACCCCCCAGCACTCTTCATTGACCACCCATACACAGCTCACTGACCCCCCAACACTCTCCAATGACCACACTCACTGCCCACTGACCACACAACACTCTCATTGACCACACACACTGCCCCCCAACTCTCTTCAGTGACCACAAACACTGCACATTAATCCTCAACTCTCGTCAATGACCACACACACTGCACACAGCCCCCCCAACACTCTCCATCGATCACACACACTGGCCCCCAACATTCTTCAGTGACCACAAACACTGCACATTAATCCTCATCACTCGTCAATGACAACACATGC
Organism: Scyliorhinus canicula; assembly: GCF_902713615.1. NCBI lineage: Eukaryota > Metazoa > Chordata > Chondrichthyes > Carcharhiniformes > Scyliorhinidae > Scyliorhinus > Scyliorhinus canicula. The sequence goes on from NC_052157.1 coordinate 56,343,679, forward strand.
TGCACACTGGCACCCCAACACTCTCCATTGACCACACATACTGCCCCCCAATACTCTCCATTGACCAGACACACTGCACATTAATCCTCAACACACTTCAATGACCACACACACTGCCCCCCAACACTCTTCATTGATCACCAACACTGCCCACTGATCCCCAACACTCTTCATTGACCACACACACTGCCCACTGACCCCCCAACACACTTCATTGAACACACTCTGCTCATTGACCGCCCAAAACTCTTCATTGACAACACACACTGCCCACTGAACCCCCAATACACTTCATTGACCTCACACTCTGCCCACTGACCCCCAACACTCTTCATTGACCACATACACCACACACACTGTCCACTGACCCCCCAACACTCTTCATTGACCACACACACTGCCTACTGACCCCCAACACTCTTCATTGACCACACACACAGCCCACTGACCCCCAACAATCTCCATTGACCATACACACTGCCCACTGACACCCCAACAGTCTTCATTGACCACGCAGACTGCCCACTGATCCCCAACAGTCTTCATTGACCACACACACAGACCACTGACCCCCAACAATCTCCATTGACCACACACACTGCCCACTGACACCCCAACAGTCTTCATTGACCACACACACAGGCCACTGACCCCCAACAATCTCCATTGACCACACACACTGCCCACTGACACCCCAACAGTCTTCATTGACCACACACACTATCTACTGACCCCCAGCACTCTTCATTGACCACACACACAGCCCACTGACACCCCAACACTCTTCATTGACCACACACACTGCCCACTGACACCCCAACACTCTTCATTGACCACACACACTGCACACTGACCCCACAACACTCTCCATTGACCACACACACTGCCCACTGACACCCCAACACACTTCATTGAACACACACTCTGCCCACTGACCGCCAACGCTCTTCTTTGACCACCCATACACAGCTCACTGACCCCCAACACTCTTCATTGACCACACACACTGCCCACTGACCCCCAAACACACTTCATTGACCAGACACACTGCACACTGCCCCCCAACACTCTCCATTGACCACACACACTGTTCACTGACCCCCAACACTCTTCATTGACCATACACACTGCCCACTGAACCCCCAATACTCTTCATTGACCACACACACTGCTCACTGACTTCGCAACACTCTTCATTGACCACACATGCTGCACACTGACCCCCCAACACTCTCCATTGACCACACACACAACCCACTGACACCCAACACTCTTCAGTGACCACACACACTGCCCACTGACCCCCCAACACTCTCCATTGACCACACACACTGCCCACTGACACCCTACACTCTCCATTGACCACACACACAATCCACTGACCCCCAACACTCTTCAGTGAAAACACACACTGCCCACTGACCTCCCAACACTCTTCAGTGACCACACACACAGCCCACTGACCCCCAACACTCTCCATTGACCACACACACAGCCCACTGACCCCCCAACACTCTCCAATGATCAGACTCACTGACTACACAACACTCTACTTTGACCACACACACTGCCCCCAACACTCTACAGTGACCAAAAACACTGCACATTAATCCTCAACACTCGTCAATGACCACACACACTGCACACTGCCCCCCAACACTCTCCATCGATCACACACACAGCCCCCCAACATTCTTCAGTGACCACAAACACTGCACATTAATCCTCAACACTCGTCAATGACCACCCACACTGCACACTGCCCCCCCAACACTCTCCATCGATCACACACACTGGCCCCCAACATTCTTCAGTGGCCACAAACACTGCGCATTAATCCTCATCACTCGTCAATGACAACACACACTGCACACTGCCCTCCCCCAACACTCTCCATTGACCACACATACTGCCCCCCAAAACTCTTCAGTGACCACAAACACTGCACATTAATCCTCATCACTCGTCAATGACAACACACACTGCACATTGCCCACCCAACACTCTCCATTGATCACACACACTGCCCCCCAACACTCTTCATTGACCACACACACTGCTCACTGATTCCGGAACACTCTTCAGTGACCACAAACACTGCACATTAATCCTCAACACTCTTCAATGACCACACACCCTGTCCACTGACCCCCCCAACACTCTTCATTGACCACACACACAGCTCACTGACCCCCAACAATCTCCATTGACCACACACACTGCCCACTGACACCGCAACACTCTTCATTGACCACACACACTGCACACTGACCCCACAACACTCCTCATTGATCACATTCTGCTCACTGACCCCCAAACTCTCTTCATTGACAACACACACTGCTCACTGATCCCCCAACACTCTCCATTGATCACACACACTGCCCACTGACCCCGCAACACTCTTCATTGGCCACACACACTGTACTGACCCCCAACACTCTTCATTTTCCACACACACTGCCCACTGACACCCTACACTCTTCATTGACCACACACACAGCCCACTGACCCCCAACAATCTCCATTGACCAGACACACTGCACACTGCCCCCCAACACTCTCCATTGACCACACACACTGTTCACTGACCCCCAACACTCTTCATTAACCACACACACTGCCCACTGACCCCCAATACTCTTCTTTGACCACACACACAGCCCACTGAACCCCAACAATCTCCATTGATGACACACACTGCCCACTGACACCCCAACACACTTCATTGAACACACACTCTGCCCACTGACCGCCAACGCTCTTCTTTGACCACCCATACACAGCTCACTGACCCCCAACACTCTTCATTGACCACATACACTGCCCACTGACCCCCCAACACACTTCATTGACCAGACACACTGCACACTGCCCCCCAACACTCTCCATTGACCACACACACTGTTCACTGACCCCCAACACTCTTCATTGACCATACACACTGCCCACTGAACCCCCAATACTCTTCATTGACCACACACACTGCTCACTGACTTCGCAACACTCTCCATTGACCACACATGCTGCACACTGACCCCCCAACACTCTCCATTGACCACACAAACAATCCACTGACCCCCAACACTCTTCAGTGAAAACACACACTGCCCACTGACCTCCCAACACTCTTCAGTGACCACACACACAGCCCACTGACCCCCAACACTCTCCATTGACCACACACACAGCCCTTGACCCCCCAACACTCTCCAATGATCAGACTCACTGACTACACAACACTCTACATTGACCACACACACTGCCCCCAACACTCTACAGTGACCAAAAACACTGTACATTAATCCTCAACACTCGTCAATGACCACACACACTGCACACTGCCCCCCAACACTCTCCATCGATCACACACACAGCCCCCCAACATTCTTCAGTGACCACAAACACTGCACATTAATCCTCAACACTCGTCAATGACCACCCACACTGCACACTGCCCCCCCAACACTCTCCATCGATCACACACACTGGCCCCCAACATTCTTCAGTGGCCACAAACACTGCGCATTAATCCTCATCACTCGTCAATGACAACACACACTGCACACTGCCCTCCCCAACACTCTCCATTGACCACACATACTGCCCCCCAAAACTCTTCAGTGACCACAAACACTGCACATTAATCCTCATCACTCGTCAATGACAACACACACTGCACATTGCCCACCCAACACTCTCCATTGATCACACACACTGCCCCCCAACACTCTTCATTGACCACACACACTGCTCACTGATCCCGTAACACTCTTCAGTGACCACAAACACTGCACATTAATCCTCAACACTCTTCAATGACCACACACCCTGTCCACTGACCCCCCCAACACTCTTCATTGACCACACACACTGCCCACTGACCCCCAACACTCTCCATTGACCACACACACTGCCCACTGACACCGCAACACTCTTCATTGACCACACACACAGCCCACTGAGCCCAACACTCTCCATTGACCACGCACACTGCCCACTGACACCCCAACACTCCTCATTGACCACACACACTGCCCACTGACCCCCCAACTCTCTTCATTGACCTCACGCTCTGCCCACTGACCGCTGAACACTCTTCATTGAAGACATACACCACACACACTGTCCACTGACCCCCCAAAACTCTTCATTGACCAAACACCCTGTCCACTGACCCCCCAACACTCTTCATTTTCCACATACACAGCCCACTGACCCCCAGCACTCTCCATTGACCACACACACTGCCCACTGACACCGCAACACTCTTCATTGACCACACACACAGCCCACTGACCCCCCAACTCTCTTTATTGACCTCACACTCTGCCCACTGACCGCTGAACACTCTTCATTGACCACATACACCACACACACTGTCCACTGACCCCCCAACACTCTTCATTGACCAAACACACTATCCACTGACCGCCAGCACACTTCATTGACCACACACACAGCCCACTGACCCCCAACACTCTCCATTGACCACACACACTGCCGACTGACACCCCAACACTCTTCATTGACCACACACACTGCCCACTGACCCCGCAACACTCTTCATTAACCACACTCTGCTCACTGACTCCCAAACACTCTTCATTGACCACAGACATTGCTCACTGATCCCCCAACACTCACCATTGATCACACACACTGCCCACTGACCCCGCAACACTCTTCATTGACCATACTCTGCTCACTGACACTCAAACACTCTTCATTGACCACACACTATGCCCACTGACCCCCAACACTCTTCATTTTCCACACTGACAGCCCACTGACCCCCACCACTCTCCATTGACCACACACACTGCCCACTGACAGCCCAACACTCTTCATTGACCACACACACTGCCCACTGACCCCCAACACTCTTCAGTGACCACACACACAGCCCACTGACCCCCAACAATCTCTATTGACCACACACACTGCCCACTGACACCCCAACACTCTTCATTGACCACACACACTGCCCACTGACCCCGCAACACTCTTCATTAACCACATTCTGCTCACTGACCCCCAAACTCTCTTCATTGACAACACACACTGCTCACTGATCCCCCAACACTCTCCATTGATCACACACACTGCCCACTGACCCCGCAACACTCTTCATTGGCCACACACACTGTACTGACCCCCAACACTCTTCATTTTCCACACACACTGCCCACTGACACCCTACACTCTTCATTGACCACACACACAGCCCACTGACCCCCAACAATCTCCATTGACCAGACACACTGCACACTGCCCCCCAACACTCTCCATTGACCACACACACTGTTCACTGACCCCCAACACTCTTCATTAACCACACACACTGCCCACTGACCCCCAATACTCTTCTTTGACCACACACACAGCCCACTGAACCCCAACAATCTCCATTGATGACACACACTGCCCACTGACACCCCAACACACTTCATTGAACACACACTCTGCCCACTGACCGCCAACGCTCTTCTTTGACCACCCATACACAGCTCACTGACCCCCAACACTCTTCATTGACCACATACACTGCCCACTGACCCCCCAACACACTTCATTGACCAGACACACTGCACACTGCCCCCCAACACTCTCCATTGACCACACACACTGTTCACTGACCCCCAACACTCTTCATTGACCATACACACTGCCCACTGAACCCCCAATACTCTTCATTGACCACACACACTGCTCACTGACTTCGCAACACTCTCCATTGACCACACATGCTGCACACTGACCCCCCAACACTCTCCATTGACCACACAAACAATCCACTGACCCCCAACACTCTTCAGTGAAAACACACACTGCCCACTGACCTCCCAACACTCTTCAGTGACCACACACACAGCCCACTGACCCCCAACACTCTCCATTGACCACACACACAGCCCTTGACCCCCCAACACTCTCCAATGATCAGACTCACTGACTACACAACACTCTACATTGACCACACACACTGCCCCCAACACTCTACAGTGACCAAAAACACTGCACATTAATCCTCAACACTCGTCAATGACCACACACACTGCACACTGCCCCCCAACACTCTCCATCGATCACACACACAGCCCCCCAACATTCTTCAGTGACCACAAACACTGCACATTAATCCTCAACACTCGTCAATGACCACCCACACTGCACACTGCCCCCCCAACACTCTCCATCGATCACACACACTGGCCCCCAACATTCTTCAGTGGCCACAAACACTGCGCATTAATCCTCATCACTCGTCAATGACAACACACACTGCACACTGCCCTCCCCAACACTCTCCATTGACCACACATACTGCCCCCCAAAACTCTTCAGTGACCACAAACACTGCACATTAATCCTCATCACTCGTCAATGACAACACACACTGCACATTGCCCACCCAACACTCTCCATTGATCACACACACTGCCCCCCAACACTCTTCATTGACCACACACACTGCTCACTGATCCCGTAACACTCTTCAGTGACCACAAACACTGCACATTAATCCTCAACACTCTTCAATGACCACACACCCTGTCCACTGACCCCCCCAACACTCTTCATTGACCACACACACTGCCCACTGACCCCCAACACTCTCCATTGACCACACACACTGCCCACTGACACCGCAACACTCTTCATTGACCACACACACAGCCCACTGAGCCCAACACTCTCCATTGACCACGCACACTGCCCACTGACACCCCAACACTCCTCATTGACCACACACACTGCCCACTGACCCCCCAACTCTCTTCATTGACCTCACGCTCTGCCCACTGACCGCTGAACACTCTTCATTGAAGACATACACCACACACACTGTCCACTGACCCCCCAAAACTCTTCATTGACCAAACACCCTGTCCACTGACCCCCCAACACTCTTCATTTTCCACATACACAGCCCACTGACCCCCAGCACTCTCCATTGACCACACACACTGCCCACTGACACCGCAACACTCTTCATTGACCACACACACAGCCCACTGACCCCCCAACTCTCTTCATTGACCTCACACTCTGCCCACTGACCGCTGAACACTCTTCATTGACCACATACACCACACACACTGTCCACTGACCCCCCAACACTCTTCATTGACCAAACACACTATCCACTGACCGCCAGCACACTTCATTGACCACACACACAGCCCACTGACCCCCAACACTCTCCATTGACCACACACACTGCCGACTGACACCCCAACACTCTCCATTGACCACACACACTGCCCACTGACACCCCAACACTCTTCATTGACCACACACACTGCCCACTGACCCCGCAACACTCTTCATTAACCACACTCTGCTCACTGACTCCCAAACACTCTTCATTGACCACAGACATTGCTCACTGATCCCCCAACACTCACCATTGATCACACACACTGCCCACTGACCCCGCAACACTCTTCATTGACCATACTCTGCTCACTGACACTCAAACACTCTTCATTGACCACACACTATGCCCACTGACCCCCAACACTCTTCATTTTCCACACTGACAGCCCACTGACCCCCACCACTCTCCATTGACCACACACACTGCCCACTGACAGCCCAACACTCTTCATTGACCACACACACTGCCCACTGACCCCCAACACTCTTCAGTGACCACACACACAGCCCACTGACCCCCAACAATCTCTATTGACCACACACACTGCCCACTGACACCCCAACACTCTTCATTGACCACACACACTGCCCACTGACCCCGCAACACTCTTCATTAACCACACTCTGCTCACAGACCCCCAAATACTCTTCATTGACCACACATAATGCTCACTGATCCCCCAACACTCTCCATTGATGATACACACTGTCCACTGACCCCGCAACACTCTTCATTGACCACACTCTGCTCACTGACCCCCAAACACTATTCATTGACCACACACACTGCCTAATGACCTCCCTACGCTCTTCATTGACCACACACACTGCTCACTGACCCCCAACACTCTTCAGTGAACACACACACACTGCCCACTGAGCCCCCAACACTCTCAATTGACCACACACACAGCCCACTGACCCCACAACACTCTCCATTGACCACACACTGTCCACTGACCACCCCAACACTCTTCATTGACCACACACACTGCACACTGCCCCCAACACTCTCCATTGACCACACACACAGCCCACTGACCCCCAACACTCTCCATTGATCACACACACTGCCCCCCAACACTCTTGACTGATTACACACACTGCCCACTGCCACCTCAACACTCTCCATTGACCCACACACACTGTTCACTGCCACCCCAACACTCTCCATTGACCACACACACTGTTCACTGACCCCCCAACACACTTCATTGATCACACACACTGCACGCTGCCCCAATACTCTCCATTGATCACAAACACTGTTCACTGACCTCCCAACACTCTTCATTGACCACACACTCTGTCCACTGATGCCCAACACTCTCCATTGACCACACACACTACCCACTACCCCCAAACACTCTCCATTGACCACACACACTGCTCACTGACCCCCCAACATTCTTCATTGACCACACTCTGTTCACTGACTCCCAACACTCTTCATTGACCACACACACTGTTCACTGACCCCAACACTCTTCATTGACCACACACTCTGCCCACTAACCCCCAACACTCTCCATTGACCACACACACTACCCAGTACCCCCCAACACTCTCCATTGACCACACACTCTGTTCACTGACCCCTAACACTTTCCATTGACCACACACACTACCCACTACCCATCAACACTCTCGTTTGACTACACACACTGCCCATTGACCCCCCAACACTCTTCATTGACCACATTCTGTTCACTGACACCAACACTCTTCATTGACCACACACACTGTTCACTGCACCCCAACACTCTCCATTGAGCACACAGACTGCCCACTGACCCCCCAACACTATTCATTGGCCACATACACTGCCCACTGACCCCCAACACTCTCCATTGATCACACACACTGCCCCCCAACACTCTTGACTGATTACACACACTGCCCACTGCCACCTCAACACTCTCCATTGACCCACACACACTGTTCACTGCCACCCCAACACTCTCCATTGACCACACACACTGTTCACTGACCCCCCAACACTCTTCATTGATCACACACACTGCACGCTGCCCCAATACTCTCCATTGATCACAAACACTGTTCACTGACCTCCCAACACTCTTCATTGACCACACACTCTGCCCACTGATGCCCAACACTCTCCATTGACCACACACACTACCCACTACCCCCAAACACTCTCCATTGACCACACACACTGCTCACTGACCCCCCAACATTCTTCATTGACCACACTCTGTTCACTGACTCCCAACACTCTTCATTGACCACACACACTGTTCACTGACCCCAACACTCTTCATTGACCACACACTCTGCCCACTAACCCCCAACACTCTCCATTGACAACACACACTACCCACTACCCCCCAACACTCTCCATTGACCACACACTCTGTTCACTGACCCCTAACACTTTCCATTGACCACACACACTACCCACTACCCATCAACACTCTCGTTTGACTACACACACTGCCCACTGACCCCCCAACACTCTTCATTGACCACACTCTGTTCACTGACACCAACACTCTTCATTGACCACACACACTGTTCACTGCACCCCAACACTCTCCATTGAGCACACAGACTGCCCACTGACCCCCCAACACTATTCATTGACCACATACACTGCCCACTGACCCCCCAACACTCTCCATTGACCACACATGCTGCTCACTGACCCCCCAACACTCTTCATTGACCACACACACTGCACACTGACACCCCAACACTCTCCATTGACCACACATGCTGCTCACTGACCCCCAACACTCTTCATTGACCACACACACTGTTCACTGACACCCCAACACTCTCCATTCACCACACACATGCTGCTCACTGACCCCCCCCCCCCAACACTCTTCATTGACCACACACATTGCACACTAGCCTCCCAACACTCTCCATTGACCACACACACTGCACACGGGCCCCCCAACACCCTCCATTGATCACACACACTGCACACTGGCCCCCCAACACTCTCCATTGATCACGCACACTGCACACTGACCCCCCAACACTCTCCATTGACTACACACACTGCACACTGACCCCCCAACACCCTCCATTGGCCACACACACTGCACATTAATCCTCAACACTCTTCAATGATCACACACACTGCCCACTGACCCCCAACACTCTCCATTAACCACACACACTGCCCACTGACCCCCAACACTCTTCATTGACCACACACACTGCTCACTGACCACCAACACTCTCCATTAACCACACACACTGCCCACTGACCCCCCAACACTCTCCATTGACCACACACACTGCCCACTGACCCCTCAACACTCTTCATTGACCACACTCTGTTCACTGACCCCCAACACTCTCCATTGACCACACACACTGCACACTGACCCACCAACACTCTCCATTGACCACACACACTGCACACTGACCCACCAACACTCTCCATTAACCACACACACTGCACACTGCCCCCAACACTCTCCATTGACCACACACACAACCCACTGACCCCCAACACTCTTCATTGACCACACACACTGCTCACTGATCCACCAACACTCTCCATTGACCACACACACTATCCACTGACCCCCCAGCGCTCTCCATTGATCACACACACAGCACACTGCCCCTCAACACTCTTCAGTGACCAGAAACACTGCACATTAATCCTCAACACTCTTCAATAACCACACACACTGCACACTGCACCCCCAACATTCTCCATTGACCCACACACTCTACCCACTGCCCCCCAACACTCTAAATTGACCACACACACTGCACACTGCCCCCCAACACTCTCCATTGTCCACACACACGGCCCACTAACCCCCCAACACTCTCCATTGACCCACACACACTACCCACTGACCCCCCAACACTCTTCATTGACCACACACACTGTTCACTGACCCCCAACACTGTCCATTGACCACACACACTATGCACTGACCCCCCAACACTCTCCATTGACCACACACACTGTCCACTCACCCGAATATACTCTCCACTGACCACACACACTGCCCACTAACCCCCAACACTCTCCATTGACCACACTCGCTGCACACTTCCCCCCAACACTCTCCATTAACCACACTCGCTGCACACTTCCCCCCAACACTCTCCATTGACCACACTCGCAGCACACTGCCCCCCAACACTCTCCATTGACCACACTCGCTGCACACTGCCCCCAACACTCTTCCTTGACCACAGTAACTGCCCATTGACCCCCCAACACACTTCATTGATGACACACACTGCCCACTGATGAGCTGCACTTTGTGGGCGAGGAATCAATAAGCCAGAGAATGTTGAAATGTTGAATCTACCATTGTCAAGTTCGTCATCCCAGTCCAATGGTGTCGCTGAAACGGAAAGAGAGGATGAGTCAAGTCGGCCACTGGAACAAAGACACTTCCATCACAATTTCCCTCTGTGCTGGGTTGCCATCGGTCCTTCATTGCTACTGGGTATGTCCCAGCCACCTAAACCAGCCAGCTGTCTAAACTCCCTCCGTAGCCATTGTCACCAGGCTACATTCTGGAATCTGGATACCATCCAGGACGAAGCAGCACTCCCCCCCACCTCCCCTCCCACCATCCCACACTCAGTTTGCTGGGCAACCCACCCACCATTTTGAACACTTGCTCCTTCCACCACTGACGCACAGTGGCAGCCGTATGTACCGCCTGCAAGATGTGCAGATTAGGTGGATTGGCCATGCTAAATTGCCCTTAATGTCCAAAAGAGGTTAGTTGGGGTTACTGGGTTACTGGGAGAGGGTGGAAGTGTGGGCTTGGGTAGGGTTCACTTTCCACGGGCCAGGGGAGACTGGATGGGCGGAATGGCCTCCTTCTGCACTGTAAATTCTATTATTCACCTAGAACCATGATGGACATCCCAAGTCAGTGGGTTGGTGGCATGAAAGTCCCTCCTTCAACCCAGTGGGTCTTGAGATTGAAATTGGCTAGTTGACTAACCCTGGCCCCACGAATGAGGTGAAATACATTTAGTAAATGCCGGATATTTCATAATGAATTGCGCGTGGGCAATGCCAACACACCGTCTGGTGAGCCTGCACTCAGAAGCATGATAGGCCGCATGTGGCCCCCGGGCCGTGTGGTTGCCCGCCACTGACCGAGAAGGACAAGGGGCAGCAGACACCTGGGGGTCACCGCCACCCAGAGTTTCCCCTCGGAACCACTCACTGCCCCGACTTGGAAATATATTGGCCGTTCCTTCACTGTCGCTGGGTCAAGATCCTGAAACTCCCTCCCTAACAGCACAGTGGGTGTACCTACACCACACGGGACTGAGGCGCTCCAAGAAGGCGGCTCGAGGGGGAATTAGGAATGGGCAATAAATGCTGGCTGCAGCCAGCCGAGCCCACATCCCGTTGAGGAATGAAAAAACGGAGATTGATGAGAGGGACTCCCCACCCGAAAGGTTCACTCACCATTCTGAGAGGACTCATCCATTTCTGTGTCGTCATCTAGAAAAAAGATTAAGAGATTTGAGTCATGTTAAAGAGCAGGCGGCAAGTGGACGGCAGCGATGACAGCCGCAGAAAGCCAGCGGAGGACTTACAGACACCCAACTTACACACTCCTAGGACTGAAGGTAGTGGGGGAAAGTAAAGAGCCCAGGAGATGTCTTGCGATGGCGGTATGTATGTAGAGGTCGCACATTATGTAGCTCCTGTTGGAGTCTCTGAGCGGAATTCTCTGATAATGGGACTATGTCCCCACGCCCGCGAGAAAACGGGCACAAATCACTTTGGACTTCCTTGGAGAAGGTTCAGAGTGATTCTCTGCTTTAAAGGGGGCTAGCAGGCCCCAGAGTAGTTATTGCAGCTCCGGCTGGCGATACGAGGCCCTGCACTTCCGCCGCGACCCTGCGCAACATGGCGGACCCACACAGCGGGCCGGCCCAGTAAATATAGGCCTCCCAGATCCCGCCCGCCCGCCGATCGGTGGCCTCCGAATGTGAGCCTGACCGTCCTGGAGGTCCCCCGGTGATGGATCCCCCCCTCCCCCCCTCCACCAGGGCAGCCGCGGACTGGGTCTGCAGCCGCCACTCCCGAGCTCCCGCCAGGTAGAACCATGAGTTAACCACGCCGGCGTGAACTCGGCCAGTTGTCGGTGGAGAATCGCCGCGGGGGCCTCTTTCAATGGCCCCGACCGGCACTGGCGGCATAAGCGTAGGACCCGATCACGGGTCTGACGCCCCATTCTCCGCCCACGCACCAAGCGCGATTTCGGTGCGGAGGCTCGGAGAATCCTGCCCCATGTTTTTTGGATTTTATGCCCGGTCTCAGGTGTACTTTTTGGATGAGCTGGTGTGGGTAGTTCTAAGGAGTCAGTGGATTGTCAAAGTTCCAGAAGAAAGGTCAGGGGAAGGAGGGGGCGAGCGGAAGGCTACCGGCGAGTGCTGATGTGAGTCCAGCAGGAGGATAGATATCGGGGGTTCGTCGGGTGGGGCTGCTCCCATCATGGTTGAGACTCTGACCGAGGTGGTTGCGGGGCGGGTGGGTGGGGTTTGAAAGGCTACTCACCAAACATTTGAAGGCGCTTCGGATGGAGATGACGGCTTCGCTCAAGATTGGGTGGAGGATTCGCTTGCCCCGATAAACGCTGCGTTGACGAAGACGTCGGTCAAGGTGCAGGAGCGAGGAGAGGAGATGAAGGGGGTGGAGGAGGTGTTGTCGCAGTATAGCGACCTGTTTACCTCGATGGGTGAGGAGCTGCGCAAAGTGGCAGAGGTCAAAAAGGGGCTGAGTGCCAAAATTGAGTACCTGGAGCTATCAAACGGCACTTACCCGGTAATAACCTGCTCACAGATGTTCAGTTTGGGTTCCGTCAGGGTCACCTCGCTCCTGATCACATTACAGCCTTGGTTCAAACATGGACAAAAGAGCTGAATGCCAGAGGTGAGGTGAGAGTGGGGGTTACCATTGATCAGAAACTAAACTGGACAAGCCATATTAATACTGTGGCTACCAGGGCAGGTCAAAGGCGAGGAACTCAGCTCCTGACCGCTGAAAGCCTGTCCACCATCTACAAGGCACAAGTCAGAAGCGTGATGGAATACTCTCCACTTGCCTGGATGAGTGCAGCTCCAACAATACTCGATAAGCTTGACACAATCCAGGACAAAGCAGCCCCGCTTGATTGCTCCCCATTCCACAAACATTCACTCCCTCCACCACTGACGAACAGTGGCAGCCGTGTGTACCATCTACAAGATGCACTGCAGTAACTCACCAAGGTTTCTTAGACCAACACCTTCCAAACCCACAACTACTACCATCTAGAAGGACAAGAGCAGCAGATACCTGGGAACCCCACCACCTGGAGGTTCCCCGCCAAGTCACCCACCACCCTGACTTGGAAATATTTCGCCGTTCCTTCACTGTCGCTGGAGCAACAACCTGGAACTCCTCCCTAACAGCACAGTGGATGTGCCTACACCTCAAGGACTGCAGCGGTTCAAGAAGGCAACTCACCACCGCCTTCTGAAGGGCAACTAGGGATGGCCAATAAATGCTGGTCAACCAGTGACGCCCACATTCTGTAAAATGATCTTTAATAAAGCTGGATAGGGCCCATCGGTTGCTCTGGCCAAAGCCTAGAACAAATGAGCCACCAAGGGTGGTCACGGTCTGCTTCCGCAGTTACCACTTGAAGGAGAAGGTTTTGAGTTGGGCAAAGCAGAAGCGGGAAGTGAATTGGGAAGGCATTGGTAAACGTGCCTACCAAGTCCGAACGGCGGAGTTGACGAGAAGACAGGCGGCCTTTGGAAGGGTGAAGGAGGCACTATGCAGCAGTGGAGTGAGGTTCAGAGTGGTCTATCCAGAGAAGCCGAGAGTGACTCACGACTCAAAGCATTGTTATTTTCAGAAGGTCAAGGCAGCGGAAGAGTTCGTCAAGGACTGGGACTGAGATGAAAGTTGGGATCTGGACTTTGATGGTGTGGACTGGGAATGTTTTCCTTTGAGCTTTTTTCCTGTTTTTTTCCCCAATAGTTATTTTTTTCCATGTGTTCTTGTTTCTTCTTGTGGAGGTGTTTATTCTTTGTTTCAGGGATGAGGTCTCCCCACTCTGGCGGTATGGCCGGGGGTTGGCGTTAACTTTTGGTGGGAGTGTGGGGTGGGGGGGGTTAGAGGGCTTCTGGGCATGAGGAGCCAGGTTACCGAGGGTGTGGTGGGGATGAGGGAGGGACACTGGCAGGGGTCACCACGCCAGCAAATGAAGGTTGGCTCGTGAACGTGAGTGTGGTGGGGCGAAGGGCCGCAGTCGTTGGGGCCTGGCCGAGCAGGTTTCGATAGACCTGGGACGTGTGAATGGTGGGGGGAGTGGAATGAGACTGGGTGAGGTATTTGCAGGAGGAAATGGATGGGGGGATTTTGGGAAGGGAGGGGCTGGGGGTTGATGGTAACAAAAGGATGGGACGAGTCGAGCCATATGGACAGGGCCTGTGGTAATGGTATGGTGACGCCGGATATGAGGAGCGGAGGGGGGGGGGGGGGGGGGGGGGGGGGGGGGGGCTGGTCTGAATGGTGATGTGGAATGTGACGGGGTTGGGTGGACTGGTGAATGACCAGATGAGGCTTAGAAAGGGTTGGGTGAGCCCGGTGTGCCATTTGGGATTTGATAGTAGGGCTGGGGAGGGCGGGGTAGTGGTGGGAGGTTGTGTGTGATGATTTTTGTGGGCAAACGGTGAGCTTCAAGATGGAGAACTTGGTGGCACATCAGGAAGGCAGGTACATGATTGTAACGGGTTTGTTGGAGGTGAAGTTGGTGGCTTTGCTAAGTGTATATGCCGGATTTGGGTGATTTGGGTTGGGCGGGGTGGAATGGAACACAGTGCTGGAGCTGAGGGTGGAGAGGTCCCAGCCATGCTCGCTGACCCCGTCGGGGGAGCGAAGGCATTGGCCGGGCTTATGAGGGAGATGGAGGGGGGTTTGACCTGTGGAGGGACACCCGAGGGACTGGGAGTATTCATTTTTATCCCCAGTGCACAAGGTGTTCTCAAGGATTGATTTTTTTCGAGGTGTGGAAGGCGCTATTGGCCAGAGCTAAGAGGGCAGAGTATTCGGCAATTGTGATCCCAGATCACACTGGATGGACGTGGTACTGGAGAAAGAGGTGGCCCAGATGCTGGGGTAGGGAATTGATGTGGGGCTGTTGGCGGAGCAGAGCTTCTGTGATAAGATAGGGAAGGTGATCGAGGAGTATGTGGGGTTCAATTGCATGGGGAATGTCTCGCGGCCGGTGGTTTGGGAGGCCCCGAAAGCAGTGGCGAAGGGGTAGGCGATCTCGTTTAAGGCTAAGGTGGATAGGGAGGCGAGGGAGGAATACCAATGGTTGAGGGAAAAGATTTTGGAGGTGGATGGGAGGTATGTGGGAGACCGGGATCCAGGGTCCTGGAAAAGAGGAGATGCGGCCGAGGATTGATCAGCTGTCCATGGGGAAAGCAGTGTGTCAGGCTGAGAAGGGCAAGGGGGGCTGTCGGGGAGAAGGCGGGTATGTTGGCAGGTCAGCTTTGTTGCAGGCCACAGTGAGGGAGATGGTTCGGATTTGGGAAAGGACGGGTGAGCTGGTGGTGACCCCGGAGCTGGGGTATGTTTCTGGAACATACCTCTCCATTCACCTGAGGAAGGAGCTGCGCTCCGATAGCTCGTGTTTGAATCAAACCTGTTGGACTTTAACCTGGTGTTGTAAGACTTCTTACTGTGCTCACCCCAGTCCAACGCCGGCATCTCCACATCATGGCTTTTTAAGGGAGAAGGGGCACCAGAAGCAGAAGGGGCAATGAGAGCTCCCATTCAGACGAGCTAACCGGCACACGAAGCGGTGGAACGGAAGGCCCGTCACAACAAAAAGAACTAGACAGACAGGAGCTTTTTCCCCTTGGGCCAGGGGGGAAATAGAACTGGAAGGCAGCCTTTGCTGAGGCACTGAGGGAACATCAGCATGAAAACAAGGCAGAGGCTAGGGCAGACATGGAGGCTGCAGTGCAGGCAACAATGGTAGCATAGTGGTTAGCATCAATGCTTCACAGCTCCAGCGTCCCAGGTTCGGTTCCCAGCTGGGTCACTGTCTGTGCGGAGTCTGCACGTCCTCCCCGTGTGTGCGTGGGTTTCCTCCGGGTGCTCCGGTTTCCTCCCACAGTCCAAAGATGTGCGGGTTAGGTGGATTGGCCATGCTAAATTGCCCGTAGTGTCCTAAAAAGTAAGGTTAAGGGGAAGTTGTTGGGTTGCGGGTATAGGGTGGATATGTGAGTTTGAGTAGGGTGATCATTGCTCGGCACAACATCGAGGGCCGAAGGGCCTGTTCTGTGCTGTACTGTTCTAAAAAAAAAAAATGGCCAAGGCCCTGACGGCGGTGCAGCTCGCCTTGGGCATAGCAGAGAAAAAACTGGAAGCCCAAGAGAACTGGAAGCCCAGGAGGCGACCATTAAGGAGCTGGAGAAAGCCGCGACTGACATGAGCAACCGGATCACGGCCCTGGAGAGAGAAGTGGCGAGACTGGGCACAACACAGGGGAGCTTGAAGGGCAGAGTGGACGATCAGGAGAACCGCTCGAGAAAGCAAAATGTCAGGATAGTGGGCCTACCAGAGGGGATCGAGGGTAGAAACCCCACTGCATACGTGGTGGAGATGCCGGGTAACTTAGTGGGGAGGAAAACTTTCCACAACCCATCAGAAATGGACAGAGCACATCAGTCACTGCGCCCAAAGCGCAAGGCAGGGGATCATCCTAGGGCAGTTACAGCTAAACTGCACCGGTACCAAGACAGGGAAACAATCCTGCGCTAGGCCAGGCAAAACAGAACCTGCAAATGGGAAGGGCACTTCATTAGAGTCTACGAGGACATTGGGACAGACCTAGCCAGGAGACGGGCCGAATTCAAGAGAGCGAAAGCAGCTCTTCACAAGAACAAAGTGTGTTTTGGTATGCTGTACCCAGCGAAACTCTGGGTCACATATCAAGAAAGAGAGTCTTTCTTCACAGCCCCCGCCGAAGCAAACAGGTTTGTTGAGGAACACGGGCTAGAAAGCCGACAGTAAGGATAGAAATAATGGGCCCCTGGCAAGGGGCAACGGCATGCCAAACGGGGGTGCATGGAGGGGAGGGGGGATGGGAGGTGAGGCAATGCCAGGCCCTCCCGCCCCCGCCATGGCAAGTGCACCCGGAATAAAAAGCAAACCATGACCCGAGGGACCGTTTCAGGTGAGAGACCAGGACCCAGCACAATGGAACGAGAATAGCGGGGTAGGGAGAGCAAGCGAGAGGAGTTCAGGGTAGGACGAGGGAAGAGCGAGCAGAAAACCGCAGAAGTCGGGCAAGGGAGAAGAGAGATAGTAACCCCCGAGAGGGGGGCCACTGCACTAGCAGGAAAGCTGGTGCCGGGGGCATGTAACAAAGCAGGGCCGCAGCGCGCCCCCAACAAGGGGGACTGTGTCAGGCCGAGGGGGGTGGGGGGGGGGGGGGGGGAACCACTCAACAGAGGCGGGAAAGCAAATGAGGAGAGGAACAGGGGAAAAAAGGACAAAAGAGAGGTATACCGGAGAGGGGGTAAAAAGGGGGTAAAAGGAGGGACCGGGGGGTGGGGGGGGGGCACAGGGAAAGAGGGATAAACAAGGCTAGGAAGAACATAGAACATACAGTGCAGAAGGAGGCCATTTGGCCCATAGGACCTGCACCAACCCACTTAAACCCTCACTTCCACCCTATACCCATAACCCAATAACCCCATCTAACTTTTTTTGTTCACTAAGGGCAATTTATCATGGCCAATCCACCTAACCTGCATGTCTTTGGACTGTGGGAGGAAACCGGAGCACCCGGAGGAAACTCATACAGACACGGGGAGAACGTGCAGACTCTGCACAGACAGTGACCCAGCGGGGAGTCGAACCTCGGACCCTGGCACTGTGAAGCCACAGTGCTAATCGCTTGTGCTACCATGCTGCCCTCACTTGTGCTACCGTGCTGCCCATAAGGAGAATAACAATAGGTTTACAAAGTGCCACAACCAAAGGCTCAGAACAAAGAATCGCTGCAAGCAACCACCCAGTACGGTCTCTGGGCGAAGGGAGACTCCAGAGTGCAGGAGACTACCGGCGTGGCAGACGCACACTGGGCAGCCATTTTGGGTGCCCCCTGGACAAAGGGAAACCCCGGAGCGCAGGGACCCGACCGCATGGAGAGAGCAGTGAAAGTGGCCATCCTGGACGGCCCCCTAACAAAGGGAAACCCCGGAGGGCAGGGGCGCGTCCACCAGGTAAGTATGGTTAATCCCACAGGAGCGAGGGGGCAGAAGCCCCCCACCAGCATAGTCACCTGGAACATAAAGGGACTCAACGGCCCAGTGAAAAGATCCAGAGTCCTCACCCACCTCAGAAATATGAGAGCCGACATAGTCTTCTTCCAAGAGACACACCTGAGAGAGCAGGACCGACTGCGGGTAAGAAAGGGCTGGGTGGGACAAGCCTCCCATTCCTGCTATGGGACAAGGGCCAGGGGGGTGGCAATGCTGATCAGCAAGAAGATTATGTTTATGGCAACGAAGACTGTTAAGGACCCAGGGGGACGGTACGTCATGATCAGCAGGGCCCTGGATGTGATACCAGTAGTACTATTTAACGTGTACGCGCCCAACTAGGACGACCCAAGCTTCATTAAAAAGACCATGGCAGAAATGCCCGACACAGCGACGCACCAACTAATCATGGGGAGGGACTTCAACTGTGTACAGTGATGGACGATCAATTGCACAAAAGACTCAGATTGGTACAACTGTGGCTTTATTACACTCAGATGTGTGGCCTCCTACTGCAGCTGGTGAAATGGCTGATCAGGAGGAGGTCATGCATATTTATACGGCTCCTTATGGGTGGAGCTAGCCGGCAGGGGCTCCCGGCGAATCTGTAGTGCAGGTCCTACCTTACATCCCCTAATACAGGTGCACACAGTGGATCACCACATTCACCCCCTGTTAAAAATGAGTCCGGCGGGGGTGGCGTGGAACCATATACAGATTTACAAATAATTTATAGAAGGGAGGGGCAAAAATATATGTCCATCTTGTAGTCTGGTGCCTGTCAGAGGTTAAGTCTGTCCGGTGGTTTAACGGTTCGCTGGGAGCGACGTAGCGGTGGTGGAGATGTCGGTGCTGGCCTGTAGTTGGATGACTCCGGGAGCGTGCCAAAATCTTCCTCATCCTCTAGTGTGGGCAGGGGAAGGAGGGATGGACCTGGTGGGGCTAATGCTGGGTGCGCCGGGGAGGCGAGGATGGCGTGTGGGTGGGGAAGTGTGTGGGAGTGGAACCTGAGGGAGCCAGGTCCCTGAGTGAGACCGTATCCTGGCGGCCGTCAGGGAACTCCACATAGGCATACTGGGGGTTGGCATGGAGCAGGTGCACCCTGTCCACCAAGGGGTCCGCCTTGTGGAGTTGGACATGCCTACGTAGTAGAACGGGTCCTGGAGCTGCGAGCCAAATCGGGAGCGACACTCCGGATGTGGACTTCCTAGGGAAGGTAAAAACACGTTCATGGGGTGTGTTATTTGTGGCGGTGCACAGTAGAGACCGGATGGAATGCAGTGCCCCGGGGTTTCCCCGGGGATTATAGCTGGTCATCCTGCAGGAGGCAATACCCCTGCTGAGCAGGAACTGACGCAGCTCATCACTCATGAATGAGGATCCCCTGTTGCTGTGGATGTAGTCGGGGAAACCGAACAGAGCGAAGATGGAGTTGAAGGCCTTGATGACGGTGTCAGACGTCATATCGGGGCATGGGATGGCGAAGGGGAACCTGGAGAATTCATCGATCACTCTGAGGATATATGTGTTGCGGTCGGTGGAGGGGAGGGGCCCTTTGAAATCCACCCTGAGGCATTCAAAGGGGCGGGACGCTTTCATCAGGCGCGCACGGTCCAGCCGGTAGAAGTGTGGCTTGCCGCACAGACCTGGCAGTCCCTGGTGACTGTCCGTACTTCCTTGACGGAGTAGGGCAGATTACGGGCTTTGACGAGGTGGTACAACCGAGTGACCCCCGGGTGATAAAGGCTGTTGTGCAGGGCACGGTGATGGTTTACTTGTGTGCTGGCACATGTACCTCGAAGAGGGCGTCTGGGGGCTTGTTGAGCTTGCTGGGGCGATACAAAATCTTGTAATTGTAGGTGGAGAGCTCGATTCTCCACCTAAAGATTTTATCATTTTTGATCTTGCCCCGCTGCGTGTTGTTGAACATGAAGGCTACCGACCGTTGGTCAGTGAGGAGAGTGAATCTCCTGCCGGCCAGGTAATGCCTCCAATGCCGCACCGCTTCAACGATAGCCTGGGCCTCTGTGGTTAATCACAGTCCGTGTAATTCACACTTATTATATATGATGTACTGTGTCTATGTAAGCTCGGTATACGAGCAGTTGCGGGCTCTGCCCATAGGGGGAGATGAGGAGTTTGTACTGGGCTCCACCCTTGGCTCTGCCCATGGCTCCGCCCATGGCTCCTCCCACTAACCAGAAGTATAAAGCTTGGCAGTCATGAGCCTGCCTGCCAGTTCATCTCGTCGCAGGCAAGCTCTGTTGTAAGACTATTAAAACCACTGTTCATTTCCAACCATGTGTTATGTGAACTGATCGTCACATCAATTTAATAGTCTTAGGAAACAAGAAGAAATCGAAGAAACAACTATGGAATCAGCCCTCAAACCTGACCGACTAGAACTCGACCCGCAGGCAGCAGAGGCAAGAGAAATCTTTCAGCACTGGCTCAGATGTTTCAAGGCCTACCTGGCTGAATCAAGTACTGCTGAAACTACAGAGGAGCAGAAACTCAGTCTATTGCACGCAAGGGTGAGCCACCGTATATCTTCTCAACTCAATAGTACGAACTCGTATATGGAGGCCCTAGCCATGCTAGATCGAATGTACGTGAGGCCCATCAATGAGGTCTACGCGCGCCATATTTTTACGACCCACTGCCAGCGCCCCGCGGAGTCGTTGGAAGAATTCCTGCGGGAGTTAAAGATTTTAGCTCGGGGCTGTAATTACCAGGCTGTATCAGCCGAACAGCACATGGAACTTGCCGCTAGAGACGTGTACGTGGCAGGCCTCAGATCGAATTATGTACGCCAGCGGTTGCTTGAAAAAGGGGCCCAGAACTTAGAGGACACGGTAGAACTAGCTACCACTATGGAGGTCTCATTCCGCAGCCTCACCTCGTTCCCCGCGGACCAAGCGACCCCATCCTGGGCCCCCGACCAGCGACTGCCCTAGGCCTGCGCCGCACTGCCATCCAGCCATCACGCAGCCCCAGTGTGCTGTTTTTGCGGACAGCCCCAGCACCCAAGGCAGCACTGCCCGGCCCGTAACGCGATCTGCAGCAGCTGTGGTCGCAAAGGACACTATGCCCGGGTCTGCCGGGCAATGCAGGCCTCCTCTCCTAACTCCCCCGCAGCCCAGAGCGCTCGTTTCCAGAATCCACAGGCCCGCAGGCCCCGAAATGCTGCGGCCTGTACTCCGACTCCGCCCCCAAACGACACGTGCGACTCATGGGGGCTGCCATCTTGTCAATCCCCCTCCATGCGGCCGGCCACGTGCGACTCATGGGGGCCACCATCTTGGGCGCCATCTTCCTCGCCGCCCGCCATGTGCGATCCACGGGGGCAGCCATCTTCTTCCAACTCAGAAATTCGTCTAGAAGAATACGAATTCAGAGGGCAGTCATCACGGGGCCACTCCAGCACAGCTGATCGAGCCGACGACTACCCGCAACTCAGCGCAGTGACACTGGACCAGTCGTGTCCAAAACACCTCCGAAATTCAATGATGACCGTTCAAATCAACGGATACAGGACACCGTGCCTCTTCGAATCCGGGAGCACCGAGAGCTTCGTACACCCAGATCTGGTAAGACGCTGTTCGCTCCCTATTTTCCCTGCACGGCAAACTATCTCGCTCGCTTCGGGCTCCCACTCTGTTCACCTCCAAGGGCGCACCGCTGCGACCCTAACGATCCAGGGCACCAGCTACTCAAACTTCCAGCTGTACGTGCTCCCTGAACTCTGCGCCCCACTCCTACTTGGACTCGATTTCCAGTGCAACCTGAAAAGCCTCACACTCAGCTTCGGCGGGCCCTTGCCCCCACCCACTCAGCCTTGCCACACTAGAAATCGACCCCCCTCTACTCTTTGCCAATCTCACGCCGGACTGCAAACCCGTAGCCACTCGCAGCAGGCGGTACAGCCTACAGGACAGGGTGTTTATCAGAACCGAGGTCCATAGGCTCCTACGTGATGGGATCATAGAGGCCAGTAACAGTCCCTGAAGAGCTCAGTTGGTGGTCGTCAAGACCGGGGAAAAATTCCGAATGGGAGTGGACTATAGCCAGACCATTAATCGGTTCACGCTCCTTGATGCGTATCCCCTCCCCAGAATTGCAGACATGATGAATCAGATCCCCCATTATAAAGTCTTCGCCATGGTGGATCTGAAGTCTACATACCACCAGCTCCCAATCCGCCCGGAAGACCGCCATTTCATGGCGTTTGAGGCCGACGGCCGCCTCTTCCACTTCCTCCGGGTTCCCTTTGGCATCACTAATGGGGTCTCGGTGTTCCAACGAGCAATGGACCGAATGGTGGACCAGTACGGGCTGCGGGCCATGTTTCCGTATTTGGACAATGTCACCATCTGTGGCCACGACCAGCAGGACCACAACGCTAACCTCGATCGATTTCTCCAGACGGCCCAGAAGCTCAACCTCACGTATAACACGGAGAAATGCGTTTTCCGCACGACCAGGCTAGCCATCCTCGGCTATGTCGTGGAGAACGGAGTCCTGGGTCCCGACCCGGACCGTATGCCCCCTCTTAGAACTCCCTCTCCCTCATTGTCCCAGGGCCCTCAAAAGGTGCCTGGGATTTTTCTCTTATTATGCCCAGTGGGTCCCTCAGTAGGCGGACAAAGCCCGCCCACTCTTTAAGGCCACACTCTTCCCTCTATCGATGAGGCTCGTCAGGCCTTCAGTTGTATCAAGGAGGACATCGCCAAAGCGGCCATGCGGGTGGTGGATGAATCCGTCCCCTTTCAGGTAGAGAGCGATGCCTCAGAGGTCGCTCTCGCCGACACTCTGAATCAGGCAGGGAGACCAGTCGCCTTCTTCTCCCGAACCCTCTCTGCTTTGGAACTTCGACACTCCTCAGTCGAAAAGGAAGCACAAGCCATCGTGGAAGCGATACGTCACTGGAGGCACTACCTCGCAGGTAGGAGGTTCACCCTCATCACCGACCAAAGATCTGTTGCCTTTATGTTCGACAACTCTCAAAGGGGCAAAATCAAAAATGATAAGATCCTACGGTGGAGGATCGAACTCTCCACCTACAAGTACGACATTATGTACCGACCGGCGATGCTCAACGAGCCCCCAGGTTCCCTGTCCCGCGGCACGTGCGCCAGCGCGCAAGACGACCACCTGAAAGCTATCCACAATGACCTTTGCCACCCGGGGGTCACCCGGCTCGCCCACTACGTCAAAGCCCGAAATCTGCCTTTCTCCACTGAGGAGGTAAAGGCCATCACCAGGGACTGCCCGATCTGTGCGGATTGCAAACCGCACTTCTATAGACCAGACAGGGCCCACCTGGTCAAGGCCTCCCGGCCATTTCAACGCCTCGCTATCGATTTCAAAGGGCCACTTCCCTCGACCAATAGGAATGTGTACTTCCTGAACGTCATCAACGAGTTTTCTCGCTTTCCCTTTGCTATCCCATGCCCCGATATGACCTCCCACACAGTCACCAGAGCCCTGCACAGTGTCTTCACCCTGTTTGGTTTCCCCAGCTATGTACACAGCGACAAGGGTTTGTCACTCATGAGCGACGAGCTGCGTCAGTACCTGTTCGAAAAGGGCATTGCCTCGAGCAGGACTACCAGCTACAACCCCAGGGGGAACGGGCAGGTGGAGAGGGAGAACGCGACGGTCTGGAAGGCTGTCCTACTGACCCTCCGGTCCAGGAAGCTCCCGACCTCCCATTGGCAGGAAGTCCTCCCCGACGCGCTCCATGCTATTAGGTCCCTCCTATGCATTGCCACCAACCAGACCCCATCGAGCGGCTATTTTTTTTTCTCCAGGGGCACTACCACGGGGGTTTCGCTCCCAGCATGGTTGAAGACACTGGGCCCGGTTCTCCTCCGGAAGCACGTCCGGACTCACAAAACTGACCCACTCGTAGAGAGAGTGCTCCTGCTCCATTCGAATCCACACTACGCATTTATAGAGTACCCTGATGGCCATCAGGACACTGTTTCCCTCCGGGATCTGGCGCCTGCAGGAGCCAACTCCGACACTACCTCCGCTGAGATACCCCTCGCACTATACCCCTCCCAACCCCCCCGCGCCCGGCGTCCCCACGCCTGCAGTTACGCTGCCCGTGCTCCGCGACCCCGCGCCATTGGGTTTCCGGTGCTCTCCGTCACCAGTCGAACCAGTCGGATACGAAGCTCTGACCGAATCACCCCCGGAGTCCGCCATGGTTCCCTCGCCGACCATCACCGCCCAGCCACCAGAAGAGGCTGCAACCCCGGTGCTTCGTCGACCGCAGAGGACGACTCGGCTGCTGGATCGACTTAATTTGTGATTTATAACCTGTAAATTGTAACTTGTAACTCGTAATTTGGATCTTGTAGACACATCACCCCCGCTGTATTCAATTTTTTTACAGGGGGTGAATGTGGTGAATCACCGTCCATGTAATTCACGTTGTTATTATACATGATGTACTGTGTCTATGTAAGCTCGTATACGAGCAGTTGCGCGGCTCTGCCCATAGGGGGAGATGAGCAGTTTGTACTGGGCTCCACCCATGGCTCCGCCCAGGGCTCCGCCCATGGCTCCTGCCACTAACCGGAAGTATAAAGCTTGGCAGTCGTGAGCCTGCCTGCCAGTTCATCTTGTCGCAGGTAGGCTCTGTTGTAAGACTATTAAAACCACTGTTCATTTCCAATCACGTGTCGTGTGAATTGATGGTCACATCAGCCTCCTTTACAACAGACGAGTGTCGAATTTCAGAGGCTTGAAGGGTGCGGGAAAAGAATGCCACAGGTCTGCCTGCCTGGTTTAGAGCGGCGGCGAGGGCGACATCTGAAGCATCGCTTTCTACTTGAAAGGGCAGCGTCTCGTCTACTGCGTGCATCCCGGCCTTGGCTATGTCTGCTCTAATACGGGTGAAGGCATGTTGTGCCTCGGCCATGAGGGGAAATTGAGTGGACTGTATAAGTGGGCGGGCCTTGTCTGCGTAGTTTGGGACCCACTGGGCGTAGTCGGAGAAGAACCCAAGGCAGCATTTGAGGGCCTTGGGGCAGTGGGGAAGGGGGAGCTCCATGAGGGGGCGCATGCGGTCGGGATCGGGCCCCAGGAGTTCGTTTTGGACTACGTTGCCGAGGATGGCCAAGCAGTTAGTGCTGAACACGCACTTCTCCTTATTGTAGATGAGGTTGAGGAGAGTGGCGGTGTGGAGAAATTTGGCAAGGTTAGCATCGTGGTCCTGCTGATCGTGGCCACAGATGGTGATGTTGACCAGGTACGGAAATGTGGCCCGCAGTCCGTACCGGTCAACCATTCGGTCCATTTCTGTTTGGAATACCGAGACCCCGTTAGTGACGCCGAAGGGAACCCTAAGAAATCGAAGATGGCGTATGGACGGTCCGATTTACGTATTGGGGAGCTGGTGGTAGGCGGATTTAAGGTCAATCGTTGAGAAGACCCGGTACTGTGCAATCTGACTGACCATATCAGATATGCGTGGGAGGGGGTATGCGTCGAGCTGTGTGTACCGATTGATGGTCTGGCTGTAGTCCATGACCATCCTGTGCTTCTCCCCGGTCTGACCCACTACCACTTGAGCTCTCCAAGGCTATTGCTGGCCTCGATGATACCCTCCCGAAGCAGCCGCTGGACTTCGGACCTGATGAAGGCCTTGCCCTGGGCGCTGTACCGTCTGCTCCTGGTGGTGACCGGGCTTGCAATCCGCAGTTAGATTGGCAAAGAGGGAGGGAGGGTCAACCTTGAGGTCATGAGACCGCAAACGGTGAGTGGGGGTTGGGGCCGCAAGGTGGCCCTTCTTACCGCAGGATTTGCAAGTGGCAGCGCGGGCTGGGCAGTGTTGGCGGGGGTGCTTCTGCTGGCCGCAGAAGCAGCAGCGGGGACCCTCAGGGTGCGTGGTTTGGTGGGCGGCGCAGGCATATTGAGTAGGAGAGGCCCCAGCCGGGGGGGTCGTTTGCGGGGTCCAGGAGGGGTAGAAGGGGTGGGCCGCGCGGCGAGTGGGGTAGGATTGGACGTTGCGAGATGTGACCGTCTCCGTTAGGTCGAGTGTGGCCCCTTCCAGCAGTCGTTGTCGGATGGGGTCCGACGCAATCCCTGTCACGAATGCATCACGCATGAGGAGATTGGAATGTTCAGTGGCCGTGACGACCTGACAGTCACAGTCCCGTCCGAGTGTGATAAGAGCCCGCCAGAAGTCTTCGATCGACTCACCAGGTAGTTGTATGCGAGTGGCGAGTACGTGCCTTGAGAAGAGTGTGTTTATCTTCTGAACGTAATTCTCTTTAAGGAGTGCCATCGCTTCTGCGTAACCCGGGGCGTCCTGGATCAACGGGAACACGCTGGAGCTCAACATGGAGTATAGAACTTCTGAGCTTCTGTCGACGTGGGGGTCGCAGCGTTGATGTAGGCCTCAAAGCAAGCCAGCCAGTGACTAAAGTCCTTTCTGGTGTCTGGCGAGTGCGGATCCAGTTGCAGACGATCTAGTTTGATCCTGATGTCCATAATGTAGAAAAATCTGACTAATAAATTGATGCACGATCAATTGCATGAAAGACTCAGATTGGTACAATTGTGGCTTTATTACAGTCAGATGCGTGGCCTCCTGCTGCAGCTGGCAAAATGGCTGATCAGGAGGAGGTCATGCATATTTGTGGGCGGAGCTAGCCAGCAGGGGCTACCAGCGAACCTATAGTGCAGGTCCTACCTTACATCCCCTAATACAGGTGCACACAGTGGATCACCGCATACAGGATCCAAGGACTGACAGATCAAGCCCCAAAACGGGGAAAACTTCAATCATGACAAGGGAACTCGGTCACTTTATTGAACAGATGGGAGCGGTGGACCCCTGGAGGTTCACCCACCCAGGGGAGAAGGAATTCTCCTTCACAATTCTTTTTCTCCCCAGTGCACACTGTATACACCAGAACTGACTTCTTTGTGGTGGGGAAAAACGGTGCTTCCATGGATAGACAAAATGGAATACTCCGCAATTGTGATATCCGACCATGCTCCACACTACATGGATGAGGCTGGAGATGGGCAGGGCCCAACGCCCCACAAGGAGGTTGGACGTTGCCTACTAGCAGACAAGGCCTTGAACGAAAAGATATTACAGGCCATAGCAGAGTACACAGAGAACAACCAAAATGGGGAGGTCTCACCCTCCACATTCTGGGAAGCGCTAAAGGGCGTAGTAAGAGGGAAATCATCGCTTTCAAAGCTCGAAGAGATAAGGCGGAAAGGGCGACTAGGCAGCAGCTGGTTGACTCCATATTGGAGGTAGACCGTAAATACTCCGAGGCCTCGACCGTAGAGCTCCTGGCGGAGAGGAAAGAGATACAAAGGAACTTTGATCTGCTCTCCACCAGGAAAGCAGTGCACCAACTCCGCCAGACAAGTGGGACCCTATACCAACACGGAGACAAAGCCAGCCGCCTGTTGGCACACCAGCTGAGAAAGCAGGCAGCCACCAGGGAGATTACGCAAATCAGGGGTACCGGAGGCACGTTGGAAACAGAACCAGAAAAGATTAACAAAACCTTCCAGGCCTTCTACACATCAGAGCCCCCAATGGGGAAGTCTGGGATGAAACGGTTCCTTGATGGACTGGACATACCAGTCGTGGGAGAAGGCAGAAAACGGGCCCTGAGAGCACCACTAGCACCGGGAGAGACCATGGACAGCATTAGCTCCATGCAGGCGGGGAAGGCGCCGGGACCAGACCGGTGTTGTGTTATGCCACTTCGTGTGACATAAGCTGCTTCCTTGATGTATGGTTTGACAAAGGAAGCTCCAGATGATGAAATGAGTTCAATGTGTTTATTGAACTATTAACACAGTTCTTAAATGAGTTCGACTCTCTGCTAATCTAGCTGTACTAACTCAGTCTATCTTTACCAGCCTGCTCTAAGTCACGTGCTGGGTGTGATGCTACTGATCAACCCTGATGTACTCTCTAAATGTCTGTCTGTGGAAAGAGACAGAGCATGTGTGCCCTGTCCTTTTATATGGGTTGTATAGTGCCCCCTTGTGGTAATGCCACCTCTGGGTGTCCTGATTAGCCATTGGTTGTGTCCTGTTCTACTGACCTATTGGTTGTATGTCTGCATGTCATGACATCTCTGGTGCTCCCTCTAGTTGTTACTTAGTTGTGTATTTACATTAACCCCCTGTGTATATACAGTGATGCATATCACCACAAAGGGTTCCCGGCGGACTTCTACAAAGAATTTGCGACAGCACTGGCCCCACACCTGCAGGAGATGTTCACAGGCTCGCTAGCGAAGGGCACACTGCACAGGCCTCAATCTCGCTGATACCTAAGAAAGATAAAGACCCAATGGAATGTGGGTCATACAGACCCATCTCACTGCTGAACGCAGGTGCCAAAATACTGGCCAAAATCCTAGCCAAAAGGCTAGAAGACTGCCTACCAGAGGTGGTCGAAGAGGACCAGACGGGTTTTGTCAAAGGTAGGCAGCTAACCTCGAACATCAGGCGCCTGCTAAACATGATAATGACCCCCTCCGGGGAGAGAACACCAGATGTGATCATCTCCCTAGACGCAGAAAAGGCCTTCAACAGGGTCGAATGGAAATACCTCATAGAGGTACTGGATCGGTTTGGGCTTGGAACAGGTTTCACCTCCTGGGTAAAACTCCTATACAACGCTCCCATGGCGAGCGTACGGAACAGCAATATCAACTCCCAATACTTCCAAATGCACAGGGGCACCAGACAAGGATGCCCACTGTCTCTGCTGCTGTTCGCTCTAGCGATCGAACCACTAGCAATCACGCTCAGAGCAGCAAAAAGCTAGAGGGGGATCCGAAGTGGCGGCAGACAGCACAGAGCCTCACTCTATGCAGATGACCTGCTCCTCTACATTTCGGACCCACAAAGCAGCATGGACGGAATCATCGCGCTCCTGAAAGAATTTGGCGCTTTCTCGGACTACAAACTCAACATGAGCAAAAGCGAGATCTTCCCAGTACACCTCGGGGGGGGGGGGGGGGGGGGGGGGGGGGCAGCACTCAAGGGGAGGGGGGGGCAGCACTCAAGGGGAGGGGGGGGGGGCAGCACTCAAGGGGCTGCCGTTTAAACAAGCTCGACACAAATTCCGCTACCTGGGGATCCAAATAGCCCATGACTGGAAAGAGATCCACAAATGGAATCTCACCAGCCTGACGGAGGAAGTTAAAAAGGACCTGCAAAGATGGAACACACTCCCACTCTCCCTCGCGGGGAGAGTCCAGACGATCAAAATGAACCTCCTGCCCTGGTACCTCTTCCTACTTAGATCCATCCTGATCTACATCCCCAAGGCCTTTTTCAAAGCACTAGACAAACTAATCACGGCGTTCGTATGGGGGAGGGAAGAATGCTAGGATCCCAAAGAAGGTCCTACAAAAAAGAAAATCCAGGGCGGGGTGGCTAGCCCTCCCAAACCTATAATTCTACCACGAATTTGCCGAGCAAATAAGGGGTGGATCAAGGACCCAGAGGCCAAGTGGGTGCGCGTGGAGGAGGCCTCCTGCATGGGGACCTTCCTCCGGGTCCTCGCCACGGCAGCACTCCCATCCCCACCCAAAAAACACTCCAGCAGCCCGGTGGTGATAGCCACCCTCCAATCCTGGGACCAACTGTGGCAGCAATTTGGCCTGACCAAAATGTCGGACAAAGCTCCCATCTGCAACAACCATAGGTTCACACCAGCACTGACTGACGCCACCTTGAAAAGGTGGGGGCAGGACGGAGGGACACTGACAGTCAGGGACCTATACATGGATGGCAGGATTGCAACAATGGACGAATTGACAGAAATTCCAGCTAGCCAGGGGGAACGAGCTGAGGTACCTGCAACTCAAAAACTTCCTACGAAAGGAGACAAGGATGTATCCACAACCGCCACGACAGACATTACTGGAAGAGTTACTGGACGCAAGCATCCGAGATAAAGGGAACTGTAGCGACATGTATGACCGACTGGGAGAAATGGCCCACACGGTACTGGATGCAACAAGAAAAAAATGGGAGGACGACCTGGGGATGGAGATCGGGTGGGGACTCTGGAGCGAAGCACTGCATAGGGTCAACTTCATTATACATGCGCAAGGCTCAGCCT
Source organism: Scyliorhinus canicula (assembly GCF_902713615.1). Taxonomy (NCBI): domain Eukaryota; kingdom Metazoa; phylum Chordata; class Chondrichthyes; order Carcharhiniformes; family Scyliorhinidae; genus Scyliorhinus; species Scyliorhinus canicula. Next base: position 56,375,288 of record NC_052157.1, read on the forward strand.
AACGCAACTAAAAGTGGTACATAGAGCCCACTTAACAAGAACTCGTATGAATAGGTTCTTCCCGGAGGTGGAGGATAGAGGGGAATGGTGCCAAGGAGGCCCGGCCAACCACGCCCACATGTTCTGGTCTTGCCCCAGACTTGCGGGGTACTGGACAGCCTTCTTCGAGGCAATGTCCAAAGTGGTGGGGAAGAGGGTGGAGCCATGCCTGAAAGTGGCGGTCTTCGGGGGGGGGGGGGGGGGGGGGGGGGATAGCAGTTAAACCTAAGAGAAAAGAAAGGTGAACCATAGTGATGTGTTGGGCTGACTGGGTCGATGTGGACTGCACTTGATGCAGGGTAGCGAGAGATAGACTTCCAACACTTGGTGAGATGCAACACGATTTTATTTAACATCTAAACTATAATACATGTTCAACTGTGGGTTGAGACTATGCTGACTTGAATGGAGACCCGACATTAGCCTGACCAGACTTATTGGCTACCACATGGTGTTGGCACTGGCTAATGCTCACGAGCTCTGGCTGTCTCAGAGGCTGGATCCCGAGAGAGCGGGAAACCTGGTGCCCTCTGGCTTTATAGTGGTTGTGTCCTGTCTGGTGATTGGCTGCTATGTTCTAAGTGCTTACTGGTCATCTTGTGTGTCAATCACTGCCCGTCTGCACTCCATTATATACATAGATGTATATTATGACACACAGGAGAAAGGGAGGGGCTGAGGGGGTTGAAGGGAGGAAGAGGGAGGAGACAGGGAACAATAGAGGGGAACCAGTAAGGTGGGGGGGGGGGGGGGGGGGCAAGGGAATGACAGCCGGAAGGAGGGCACGGGAAACAATAACAAACTTGGCATCTACAGGAGCAGAGAACAAGGAAAGTCCGGGTGAAAGACGGGACGAACGGCTGAAGTGGAGGGGACCGCGAGACGACAATGGCAGCGAAAACCATCCGGGAGAAGCAAGCGACAACATCAACACCAGATCCAATCGATTATTGACCTCTGTAATTGTTCTGTAATTGTTTCCCTGGCGCCCAAATGCATATTTACTCCCCAGTTCACCCCCACCCCCACAAACAGGTGCTTAATTAAGTGCTAAAAACAATATTGCTAATTTTACAGAGCTGCTGTTGTTGTGCCAGCACATAATACCCGACCAGGTATTTTATTCTAACTTTATTTTTGTTGTTGCTTGTTTTGTTTTATGTGCACGTTCCCTTTTCTTCTATGTATATATATATATATATATACATATATATTTTATTTTGTGTACATAACGGTAAATATACTTTGTTCAAAAACCCAATAAAAACATTTATAAAAAAAAGATATTAGCAAAGGTGCTGGCGCTAAGGTTGGAGGTGCGCCTTCTGAGGGTGATTGGGAGGATCAGAAGGGGTACGTTTAGGGTGATTTTGGAAACAGAATGATCAATCCCTACCTTGAGGATCTCCTCCTGAACCAACCGACACTGAGAAAATCAACAGGAAAACACGGGGTCAGAATGTTTAATTGATGCACAGGAACACACAAAATACTGCACATTCACACACTCATACAGCACACTTACACACTCATACCGCACATTCACACACTCATACTGCACACTTACACACTCATACCGCACATTCACACACTCATACTGCACACTTACACACTCATACCGCACATTCACACACTCATACTGCACACTTACACACTAATACCGCACATTCACACACTCATACAGCACACTTACACACTCATACCGCACATTCACACACTCATACTGCACACTTATGCACTCAAACCGCACATTCACACACTCATACAGCACACTTACACACTCATACCGCACATTCACACACTCATACTGCACACTTATGCACTCAAACCGCACATTCACACACTCATACCGCACACTTACACACTCAAACCGCACATTCACACACTCATACTGCACACTTATACACTCATACTGCACATTCACACACTCATACCGCACACTTACACACTCAAACCGCACATTCACACACTCATACCGCACACTTACACACTCAAACCACAGACTCACACCGCACACTCACACCAAACCGCACACACACACACCACACCGCACACTCACACACCGCACACTCACACACTCACACCAAACCGCACACACACCGCACACTCACACCGCACACTCACACGCCGCACACTCACACAATCTCACACTCACACCAAACCACACACACATCGCACACTCACACAGTGCACACTCACACAACGCACACTCACACTGCGCACTCACACTGCATACATACATACCGCTCACTCATACACTCACACCGCACAACCACACACACTCACACAACACGCTCACACAACAAATCGCACACACACACTGCACACTCAGACACAACAAACCACACACTCACACACACATAACAAACCGCACACTCACACCGCAGTCACACAACAAACCGCACACTCACACACAACAAACTGCACACTCACACATACACTGAAGGCCTGCAGGTGAGAGTGAAGCAAAGCGGCCCCAAAGCCCCTCTGCCTGGCTTACTCCGAGCTAATGTCCAATCTCTAGAAAACAAGCTAGACGAACGTAAAGCCAGACTCACTTTTCAAAGAGAACTAAGGGACTGCTGTGTGCTCTGTTTCAGGGAGACTTGGCTCATTCCTGCTTCACCGTACTGTGCCCTACAACCAGAGGGCTTCTCAATCCCCCGAATGGACCATACGGTGGCCTCAGGCAAGGGGAGGTGGGGTCTGCCTTCTAATCAACACCTCCTGGTGCCTAGATATAGCAACACTGCCGAGTTTCTGCTCCCCGGACTTAGAATATCTGACACTAAAATGCCGCCCCTACTACCTTCCGTGGGAGTTCAGCTCTGTTATCCTGACGGCAGCTTACATGCCACCCCATGCGAATGTGAAAATCGCACAGGACGAAATATTCACCACCACAAATAGCCTTGAAATGAAACATCCCAAGGCCCTGTTCATTGTAGCTGGGGACTTCAATCAGGCCAAGTTCAAGAGCGTACTACCAAGTTACCACCAACACGTCACCTGTTCCACCAGAGGCCCAAACATCCTGGACCACTGCTACACAAATATTAAACATGCCTACCGCTCTATCTCCTGCCCACACTTTGGCAAATCTGACCACAAGGCTGTGCTCCTGCTCCCGGCTTAGAAGCAAAAACTGAAGCTGGAGAATCCGTCAAAGAAAGTCATGCATTGTTGGTCTGAGGAATCGGATGATCTCCTATGGGACTGCTTAGAGTCAGTGGACTGGTCAGTATTTAAAAACTCTGCGAGCAGCCTGAACGGGTACGCCACTACAGTAACTGACTTCATTAGTAAGTGTGTAGAAGACTGGGTGCCAAAGAAGCAAATCCGCGTGTTTCCCAACCGGAATCCCTGGATGAACAGGGATATCCACTGCTTGCTGAAGTCTAGCTCTTAGGTGTTCAAGGTCAGGTGACCCTGGCCTCTACAAGAAAGCCAGATATGATCTAAAGAAATCGATCAAAGATGTCAAAAGACAGTACCGGACCAAGCTCGAGTCCCAGGCTAGCCACACAGATCCCCGTTGTCTATGGCAAGGTCTGCAAGACATAATGGGCTACAAGAGGAAGGCATGTAAAATCGTTGTCTCTAACGCACCCCCCTGATGAGCTCAACGCATTCTATGCCCGCTTGAGCAAGAGGTCAGCGAGACCGAGTCCTCCACCCCAGAAGCCGCGGATGAACTTGTATCTGAGACCACCACTGCAGACGTCAGAGCAGCTTTCTCGAAGGTCAACCCTCGGAAAGCCACTGGCCCAGATGGGGTAACCGGATGAGCACTCAGGTCTTGCACAGATCAGCTGGCGGGGGTATTCGCAGACATCTTCAACCTCTCTTTACAACAATCTGAGGTCCCTATCTGCTTCAAGAAGACGACCATCATCCCTGTACCAAAAAAAAGTCAAGCAGCGTGCCTGAATGACTATCGTCCAGTGGTTCTGACATCCATCATCATGAAGTGCTTCGAAAGGTTAGTCATGGTACGAATCAACTCCAGCCTCCCGGATTGCCTTGATCCACTACAGTTTGCCTACCGCTGCAACAGGTCCACAGCAGACGCCATCTCCATGGCCCTGCACTCTACCCTGGAACACCTAGATAACAAAAACACCTATGTCAGACTCCGATTTATTGACTCCAGCTCAGCCTTCGACACCATCATTCCTACGAAACGCATCTCCAAACTCCGTGGCCTTGGCCTCGGCTCCTCCCTCTGTGACTGGATCCTGAACTTTCTAACCCACAAGCCAGAATCTGTAAAGATAGGCAACAACACCTCCTCCACGATCATCCTCATTGCCGGTGCCCCACAAGGCTGTGTCCTCAGCCCCCTACTATACTCCTTATACACCTATGACTGTGCGGTAAAATTCCTCTTCAACTCGATTTTGAAATTTGCTGATGACACCACCGTAGTGGGTTGGATTTCAAACAATGACAAGACAGAGTATAGGAATGAGATAGAGAATCTGGTGAACTGGTGCAATGACAATAATCTCTCCCTCAATGTCAACAAAACGAAGGAGATTGTCATCGACTTCAGGAAACGTAGTGGAGAACATGCCCCTGTCTACATCAATGGGAACAAAGTAGAAAGGGTCGAGAGCTTCAAGTTTTTAGGTGTACAGATCGCCAACAGCCTGTTCTGCTCCCCCCCATGCCGACACTATAGTTAAGAACGCCTACCAACGACTACTTTCTCAGAAGACTAAGGAAATTTGGCATGTCAGCTACGATCCTCACCAACTTCTGCAGATGCACCATAGAAAGCATTCTTTCTGGTTGTATCACAGCTTGGTATGGAGCCTGCTCTGCCCAAGACCGCAGGAAACTACAAAACGTAGTGAATGTAGCCAATCCATCACGCAAACCAACCTCCGATCCATTGACTCTATCTACAATTCCCGCTGCCTTGGAAAGGCAGCCAGCATAATTAAGGACCCCACGCACCCCGAACATACTCTCTTCCACCTTCTTCCGTCAGGAAAAAGATACCAAAGTTTGAGGTCACGTAACAAACGACTCAAGAACAGCTTCTTCCCTACTGCCATCAGACTTTTGAATGGACCTACCTCGTATTAAGTTGATCTTTTCTCTTCACCTTGCTATAACTGTACATTACATTCTGCAATCTCTCCTTCCTTCCCTATGTACGGTATGCATTGTTTGTACAGTGTGGAAGAAACAATACTCTTCACTGTATACTAACACACGTGGCAATAATAAATCAAATCAAATCTCTGCACACTCCACACCGCACACTCGCAAACAACAAACTGCACTCACACAATCACACCTGTTATGAGCCAGGGTTTAGAGAACCCCAAAGTGGTTCTCACAACTTTTAATAGATTGTGGTATGGGGAGCACACGGCCCACTTTACAGGTGTGGTACAGCAGAAATGGAAAAGTATATTTTAAAGCAAAACAATGTTTATTCTGTGAACTCAAGTTAACCTTTTCAAAACATACAGTGAACATCTTAACAACCATTAATTCAAATACAACCCCCAAAGAATACAACACTAAGTAATCCTTAATAACTTCCCAAACAACATCCGGAAGACAAAAGAAACACCTTTTAACAGAAGCACATTAGGTTCACATTCACTGCTGAGAACATTTATAATTCTGAATTCACCAAATGATCAAGAAATAGTATTTTCATGGCAGAGAGATCAACAGTACACCTGCTCTCTCTGGCTTCAGCTCCAACCCTGAAAACGAAACGAAAACACACCCTGCAGCAAACAGCCTAAAACAAAAGTAAAAAGCTGACAGACAGCCCAGCTCCACCCACTCTCTGACATCACTGCAGTAATAAACACCCATTTCTTAAAGGTACATTTCTTTCACACCCATTTCTTAAAGGTATTCTCACATAACACACCAAACAATCACACACTCACACCGCACATGCACACACAAATAACACACACTCACACCGCACACTCACACACAACAAATCGCACACTCACAAAAAAAGTCACACACAAACACACAACAAACTGCACACTCTGTCATGCGGGAGTACCTTTAAGAAATGGGTGTTTATAAATGGGTGTGTATATAAATATCTGTAGTGAGAGTACCTTTAAGAAATGGGTGTTTATTACTGCAGTGATGTCAGAGAGTGGGTGGAGCTGGGCAGTCTGTCAGCTTTTTATTTTTGTTGGTGTGCAGGCTGCAAGGTGTGTTTTAGTTTTGTTTTCAGTGTTGAAGCTGAAGCCAGACAAAGCCGGTGTACTGCTGTTCTCTCTGCCATCAAAAGACTATCTCTTGATCAATTGGTGAATTCAGAATTATAAATGTTCTCAGTAGTGAATGTAAACCTAATGTGCTTGTTTAGAGGTGTTTCTTTCGTCTGGATGTTGTTTGGGAAGTTATTAAGCATTACGTAATGTTGTATTCTTTGGGGGTTGTGTAGAAGTCAATATTTTTCCCACTTCTGGATTGTGATAGAAAGATTCAACAACGCTTGTTAAGAAAACAAAACAAAGCTTTATTTACGAATTACAGCTGCATGCAGAAATGGCTAAAACTTGAAGTCAGAGAGCAGTCAGTTAAAACTGCTGTTTCCTTTTCAAGTCTGTGCTTTCACACAGAATCCGCTCAATATTTATACATTATCAGAATCAAGATTACGTGACTACAGCTTGGTCAGGAATTCGATCAGAAATAGAAACATAAGCAATATCATAAAACAGGCATCACCTTGCTGACCTTTCAGGACTCTGGGTCTCATACCATTATCTTGTCTTTTGATTGCATGTTTAAGAATCAGAGGAGACTTGTTCTGGCCCTATCTTGTTGTATTTAGACTGCTTTGGGTTATGACGAGTTAGTCTTATCAGAATTTACAGAGCCCAGGCATTTCGGAACAACTTGACCTTCTCTGATCTTATTCATGCTTTAGGTCATGCGAAGTCAGTTTTTCTTTCATTGTACCCAGTAGTTGACCAGTTTTCCCATCATGCCATTATTTACTTCGTACAACATCACAGTTGTATTTGAATTAATGGTTGTTAAGATGTTCACTGTACGGTTTAGAGATGTTCACTTGAGTTTACAGAAAAAACATTGTTTTGCTTTAAAAAAATACTTTTCCATTTCTGCTGTACCAAACCTGTAGAGTGGGTCGTGTGCTCCCCATACCACAATCTATTAAAAGTTGTGGGTCAGGTGAACTCCATGGTACACTTTGGGGTTCTCTAAACCCTGGCCCACACAGTAAAGACGTTTCTCCTGAACCTGCCATTGGATTTATTAGCGATGGTCCCGGGTTCTGGCTTCTCCAATTCCCCTGACACACACATCATAACATCTTTTCCTCGTCGAGTGTCAATGGGAAATTCGACTATGACAAGCATCGCAGCTGACGGCTTCCTGAGATGGCCACAGGAGGGGGAATCAGAAGCAGTCAAAGCTTACAGATTCATTGTCCCATTCCTCCCAGTCCCACCCAGTCCTCAGGCACCCCCAAACCCAGTCAACGCAGAGAGAGATCACAGACCATCAGCATCCGTCGGTCCCAGGCTTGATCCATTCCTCATGTTTCCTGGCACAGTTTCCAGTCTGCCAGTGAAATTCCCGCCGACATCTAGATGAGCACAGGGGACAAAGTAATTAAGATATTCATCCAACGCACACTTTTGATAATACATGTTTCATATAGAAGGGGAGGGATCGCGTGATCCCATTTTATAACACTCTCGTAGAGTCAGTTCTGAGGGTGTGCTGCACTATTGGAGGGTCAGTACTGAGGGTATGCTGCACTGTCAGAATAACAGTACTGAGGGAGTGCTGCACTATCAGAGGGTCAGTACTGAGGGAGTGCTGCACTGTCAGAGGGTCAGTACTGAGGGAGTGCTGAATTGTCAGAATAACAGTACTGAGGGAGTGCTGCACTGTCAGAGGGTCAGTACTGAGGGAGTGCTGCACTGTCAGAGGGTCAGTACTGAGGGAGTGCTGCACTGTCAGAGGGTCAGTACTGAGGGAGTACTGCACTGTCAGAGGGGCAGTACTGAGGGAGTGCTGCACTATCAGAGGGTCAGTACTGAGGGAGTGCTGCACTGTCAGAATAACAGTACTGAGGGAGTGCTGCACTATTGAAGGGTCAGTACTGAGGGTATGCTGCACTGTCAGAATAACAGTACTGAGGGAGTGCTGCACTATCAGAGGGTCAGTACTGAGGGAGTGCTGCACTGTCAGAGGGTCAGTACTGAGGGAGTGCTGCACTGTCAGAATAACAGTACTGAGGGAGTGCTGCACTGTCAGAGGGTCAGTACTGAGGGAGTGCTGCACTGTCAGAGGGTCAGTACTGAGGGAGTGCTGCACTGTCAGAGGGTCAGTACTGAGGGAGTGCTGCACTGTCAGAGGGGCAGTACTGAGGGAGTGCTGCACTATCAGAGGGTCAGTACTGAGGGAGTGCTGCACTGTCAGAATAACAGTACTGAGGGAGTGCTGCACTATTGAAGGGTCAGTACTGAGGGTATGCTGCACTGTCAGAATAACAGTACTGAGGGAGCGCTGCACTATCAGAGGGTCAGTACTGAGGGAGTGCTGCACTGTCAGAATAACAGTACTGAGGGAGTGCTGCACTATCAGAGGGTCAGTACTGAGGGAGTGCTGCACTGTCAGAGGGGCAGTACTGAGGGAGTGCTGCACAGTCAGAGGGTCAGTACTGAGGGAGTGCTGCACTGTCAGAATAGCAGTACTGAGGGAGTGCTGCACTATCAGAGGGTCAGTACTGAGGGAGTGCTGCACTGTCAGAGGGGCAGTACTGAGGGAGTGCTGCACTGTCGGAGGGGCAGTACTGAGGGAGCGCTGCTCTGTCAGAGTGTCAGTACTGAGGGAGTGCTGCACTATCAGAGTGTCAGTACTGAGGGAGTGCTGCACTGTACGAGGGACAGTACTGAGGGAGTGCTGCACTGTCAGAGGGTCAGTACAGAGGGTATGCTGCACTATTCGAGGGTCAGTACTGAGGGTATGCTGCACTGTGAGAGGGTCAGTACTGAGGGAGTGCTGCACTGTCAGAGGGTCAGTACTGAGGGAGTGCTGCACTGTCAGAGGGTCAGCACTGAGGGAGTGCTTCGGTGTCGGAGGGTCAGTACTGAGGGAGCGCTGCACTGTCAGAGGGTCAGTACTGAGGGAGCGCTGCACTGTCAGAGGGTCAGTGCTGAGGGAGTGCTGCACTGTCAGAGGGTCAGTACTGAGGAAGTGCTGCACTGTCAGAGGGTCAATACTGAGCAGGTGCTGCACTGTGAGAGGTTCAGTATCGAGAGAGTGCTGCACTGTCAGAAGGTCAGTACTGAAGGAGTGCTGCACTGTCAGTGGGTCACTACTGAGGGAGCGTTGCACTGTCGGAGGGTCAGTATCAAAAGAGTCCTGTAATGTTGGAGGGTCAGCTGAGGGAGTGCCGTAATGTTGAAGGATCAGTAGTAAGGGAGCACAGCACTGTTGGAGGGTCAGCACTAATGGAGTGCTGCATTGCTGGAGGGTCACTCCTGCTGGAATGCTGCACTGTTGGTGGGGCGGTGCTGAGGGAGTGCTGCACTGTTGGAGGTCAGTACTGAGGGACTGCTGCACTCTCGGAGGGTCAGTACTGAGGGAGTGCAGCACTGTCAGAGAGTCAGTACTGTGGGAGTGCTGTGCTGTCAGAGGGTCAGCACTGAGGGAGAGCTGCATTGTCAGAGAGTCAGTACTGTGGGAGTGCTGTGCTGTCTGAGGGTCTGCACTGAGGGAGTGCTGCATTGTTACAGGGTCAGTACTGAAGGAGCATTGAGGGACATTGTGTGCACATTAACGATTGCATTTCCTACATCACCACAGTCACCTCATTGTAAATAAAATAATGTCCTTAATAGGCTGGGAAAGGCTTTGGAACTCATGAGGGTGGTAAAGGGGCTGGAGAAACATAGATTCCGGGGTTGATTGCAGCGAGAAATTACTGCGGAAAAGCTTTTCCCAGTGTGATGAAAGTAGGAATTTCAGAGATATTATAGGTATTTGGTGCAGTAAGGGCAACGTACCTGGGTTTGTGTGTGTGTGACTGCTGCAGTCATGTTTTTATAGAATCCTGGTTTGAAAGACAGCTAAGCTTTGTGGGTATTAGAGGTGCAATTAAAGCCTTGTAAAAGTTTGTGTGAATAGACGTTTTTTTAGATTAAGCATGTTCTCTGTAATTAGAGACATTGCATTCAGTTTGTCAGGTGATGCAGTGAATGGGAGGAGCCATGGGTTGAAGCAGTCAGGTGTTGTGGGTCAGATAGCGAGTTGTGTGGCTGCAACATCAGCTGAAAAAAGGCGAGAAGCAGCTTCTGAGGAAATAAAGCAATGTTTTTGCATGGTTCTGACAGGACTCAGGTCATTCTTTAAAGCAATCACAAGATCTCTCTTTCTCAAAGTGAGGTACCCAGACATCTCTGTAGGGCAGGTATTCCTGAGGGCTAATTGTATTTAACTATGGATTGAGAGCTGAGTTTTATTTTGTTGTTATTTAAGTGGAAGTAAAGATAGCAGTTAAGGGTTATTGTATCCCTGTATTGATTAGCATTGTTTAAGAGTTAATTGTAAGATCTTTTCCGGTGTGATGTTAAAGATATTTTAATACTGTGTCAGTAACAAAGTTTTTTAAAATATTGCATATCTCTATTTTTGTGTGAAATCGCTCCTGGAGCAAGGTGTCCTTTCCTCACAGTCTTATATGATCAATGTAGGGATTTCAGATATATTGTCTGAAATGTATTTGGTGCAGCAAGGGTTAAACACCTGGGTTAGTGTGTGTGACTGCTGCAGTCATGTTTTTGAAAATCCTGGTTTGAAATGTTGGGAGGCAGGAGCGCAATTAGGGCATCGTAAATAGCTTGGGATATTGGTGGCTAGAGGTCAGTCATCTTAGTTCCGGGACATCACTGCAGGAGTTCCTCAGGGTAGTGTCCTAGACGCAACTATCTTCAGCTGCTTCATCAATGACCTGCCTTCCATCATAAGGTTAGAAGTGGGGAGGTTTCCAGATGACTGTACAATGTTCAGCACCATTCACGACTCATCAGATAATGAAGCAGTCCATGTTCAAATGCAGCAAGACCTGGACAATATCCAGGCTTGGGCTGACAAGTGACAAGTTACATTGTGACACACAAGTGCCAGGCAATGACCATCTCCGACAAGAGAGGATCTAACCACTGTCCCTTGACATTCAATGAATTTCCCACAATCAACATCCTGGGGGTTGCAATTGATCAGAAAATGTGGCTACCAGAGCAGGTCAGAGGTCCGAATCCTACGGCGAGTAACTCACCTCCTGACCCCACTCCCCGAAATCCTGTCCACCATCTACAAGGTGCAAGTCAGGAGTATGATGGAACGCTCTCCACTTGCCTGGATGAGTGCAGCTCCAACAACACTCAAGAAGCTTGACACCATCCAGGATAAAGCAGCCCTATTTGATTACTACCCCTTCCACAAACATTCACTCCCTCCATCACTGATGTACAGTAGCAGCCGTGTGTATCATCTATAAGTTACATTGCAGAAGTCACCAAGGCTCCTTCGGCAGCATCTTCCAAACCCACGACTACCATCTAGAAGGACGAGGGCAGCACCTGGAGGTTCCCCTCCAAGTCATTCACTAGCCCGACTTGGAAATATATCGGCCGTTCCTTCACTGTCGCTGCGTCAAACTCCTGGAATTCTCTCCCTACCAGCACTGTGGGTGGACCTACACCACATGACTGCAGGGTTTAAGAAGAAAACTCACTGCCACCTTCTGAAGGGCAACTAGGGATGGACAATAAATGTGAATTAACACAGTGACACAATAACCCTTAACTGCTATCTTTATTCCCACTCAAACAGCAAAACCATCTCTGATTCCAGTCCACATTTAAATACAATTAGCCCTCAGGAATACCTGCTAAAGAGATGTCTTGGATGCTCCATTTTGAGAAAGAGAGATATCTTGATACTTCTTGAAAGAATGAGACCAGATACCATGCCAGAATAATGCAGAATCTCTGGCTGTATTTCTTCAGAGATCTTCTCAGCTCCCTTCCAGCCAAAAGACTATCTCTGAAAACCTCAACAACTGACTGCTACATCCCCTAGCTCCTCCCATTAACTACATCATCTCACTAAGCCGAGCACAGTGAGGGGAAATCTCTGCTGGCCGTATTCTCCTTCCGCTGCCAGCATGGCCCTGCCCGTGAGTTTCCCGGTGACGTGGGGGTAGCTACAATAAGGAATCCCATTGGCCAGCGAATGGAACGGAGAATCCCGCAGCCGGCGACGGCACGACGCCGAGGATCATGCGATTGGGGAGGTGGACAATTCACCCCCAATGTCTCTAATCATCTACTCCCAACGGAACCAGTAACATCACCAATGCAGCCCCAGCATCTCTCAGCACCCAATGCTTACCGTCTCTCTCTCCATCCGCATTCGGTGATGCTGGCGGGAGGGTCGGCCACGCAGGAAGCCCTGAAAGAAAAATAAGTCACCCATGTTGTGATGTTCCTTGTATAGTTCTCCAAGATAGCTAAATGTCGTAGTGTTTACAAAGAACATCAACTATGCTAGTTTATTTTACACTACTTTGAATGGTTTGCCCACTTGACTGAGTAATAGCTAAGAAAATAACAGTATTGAATCTATGTTACAGTAATCTATTATGTCTCTCTAATATAACCAACGCTCTAACAGAACCTTGCACTATCTTTCTCCATAAGCTTCTCCGAGAATGCTTAGAGACGCAGCTTTTTATAAGATTACTCAGTGATGCCATCTAGTGTTGAGATACAGAACACCACCTTGTTAACCCTTTACTCTCCTTAGATTATACATATCATTGCACATGTTGAAGGACTATCCCTCGCCAAGCGTCAGTATCTTCAACTTTGTCACATTGTTCTAATTGGGAATGTACTGACTTCACAGACAACTGCTTTTGTTTTTATCACCTGAGAGTTGTAGAACGAGGAGGATCGGAGCCAATTTCAGCATCGCGGCCCGACTGAAAACAGAGACAACATTCCCGTTAGAACAGAAACACCCGTTTAATAACCTCCCTCAGCTGTGGGTTTGAGCTATTGAGCCATTGATCTTAAACCACCGACTTGTCCAGCCCAGGAAGGGGGCCACGCGGCCCATCGTGTCAATGCCATCTTTTTGTGATCGGGAAAGCACTGGGGTAATCTCCTCGGAGTGGAGCAGGTTAAGGCGGAGGTTGAACGGGGACATTCCAAATCAAGGGGGTTGTTTGTCGAGAGTCGATAAGGAGAAAGTGTTTCCGAGCGGGAGGAGGTTCGGTAACCAGAGGGGACGCAGATTGAAGGGAATCGGGCAAAGAACCAGGATGAGGGGACGTGGTGCGGAGGAGGGAGAAGAGGAGAATTTTTATTTCACACACAGCGAGTTGTTGTGATCTGGAAGGTGCTGTCTGAAAGGGCGGTGGAAGCAGATTCAACAGGAACTTTCAAAAGGGGGAGTTGGAGAAATAACTGATGGGGAAATTTGCAGGCCTATGGGGGAAAGAGCAGAGGGGAGAGTGGGGACTAATTAGATAAATCCTTCAAAGAGGCAGCATAGAGATGACGGACTGAATGGCCTCCTCCTGGGCTGTGTTACGATTTGATCTGCAGAGGGTTTTTTTTTTAATGCAATAGTGAAACAGAATTGTGCCACTGGCCTGAAGAAGGAAGCACAATTTCGAGCCACATCCACCTTTCCAGATTGTTCCTGAGGTGGCACTGTTCTTCTCCACTTCTAGTCTGGGAGAATCTGGAGAATCACGGTCTCCAGATTCAGCTATCTGTGTATGTCAGTGTGTGTATATGTATGAGCTTGTGTGTGTGTGTGTGTGAGCATATGTGTGTGTGAGCATATGTGTGTGTGTGTGAGCACATATGTGTGTGTGAGCATATGTGTATGTGTGAGCGTAGGTTTGTGTGAGCATATGTGTGTGTGTGAGCGTATGTGTGTGTGTGAGCGTATGTGTGTGTGTGAGCATATGTGTATGTGTGAGCGTGTGTGTGTGTGTGTGTGTGAGAGGTGTGTGTTAGTGTGCGTGCAGTGTATGTGCGAGAGACAGCATCGGGTTTGTTGATTTTTATCAGTGGTGGATTTCGTGGTTTGAAATGCTGATAATATATTTTCAAGAATTTGTACCTTCGAGTCAGATAAGCTCACCTCCTGCCTGAGGAAGAAGGGGATTTTTTTTTTCTCACTCAATTTGAAGACAGTGACATGAGTCATTAAAAAGCAGCTCCGAACAGATCCGGCGCACGAAAATATCCAGTTAAAAACATCTCCAGTGAATCTATTTAACTACAAACTCAAGCGGGATACAGAATCTTAAGTTGTGCGATTGGCATTATTTCTCGTCACTGCAAGTTAATTGATTTCTAAGTTGCTTTGCTGTCATTTCTGGTTTGCGACCTCCCTGATCTTTATCACAACTCTTGTCAAACTGTGACAAAGTCGTCCCAAACTATTTTTTACACTGGATCAGTTTGACAAGGATGTTTTTTTCTTAAGTGGATAAGGCAGCTCACTCACCCGTCAGGCTTCTGCTGTGTCCAGACGCTCGGCTTGCAACTGTACCTGTAAGCAGACCCAGAGGATATGGTCTGAAACCAATCTAGGTCAATATCTGATTGACAGATAGAGGCCCTCCCTCCACCCACCCCTGACAGACTAACTGACAAAGCAGTTTTCAATTGAATTGTGCAACAGATGCACAAGATGTCAAATCACTTGACAGCGTTCAGAACAGCTGGCAAGATTAATTACCTCCTTGCTTTTTAACACTGCATTGCAAATATTCAAAAGCGGATGGATGACCAGAGGGATCTTGGGGTGCATGTCCAAAGATCCCTGAAGATAGCAGGACCGGTAGATAAGGTGGTTAAGAAGGCATGTGGGATACTTGCCTTTATTAGTCGAGGTATAGAATACAAGATCAGGGAGGTTATGATGGAACTGTATAGAACACTGGCTCGGCTCTAGCTGGAGTACTGTGTGTAGTTCTGATCACCTCAGTATAGGAGGATACGATTGCACTGGAAAGGGTGCAGAGGAAATTCACCAGGATGCGGCTTGGGCTGGAACATTTCAGGCTATGAAGAGAGACTGGTTAGAAACATGAAAAATAGAAAATCTCAGCAGGAGGAGGCCATTCGGCCCTTCAAGCCTGGTCCGTCAATCATTATGATCATGGCTGATCATCCAACTTAATAGCCTGATCCAGCCTCCTCCCCCATATCCTTTGGTTCCCTTCGCTCCAAGTGTTACATCTATCTTGTTATGGGCCAGGTCTCTTTGGGAAAGCTCCAAGTCTCCCAGTGGCAGGAAGTCCTCCCAGACACGCTCCACGCTATTAGATCCCTTTAGTGCATGGCGACCAACCAGATCCCTCATGAGAGGCTCTTCATTTTGTCCAGGGGCACTACCACGGGGGTCTCACTTCCGGCATGGCTGAGGACGCCGGGCCCCGTACTTCTGAGGAAACACGTCAGGGCACACAAAACCGACCCCCTTGTTGAAAAGGTGCGCCTGCTCCACTCCAGCCCCCAGTACGCATTCGTCATGTTCCCTGAAGGCCGTCAGGACACAGTATCCCTCCAGGATCTGGCACCCGCCGGATCCAGCGCCCCCTCTACCCTCACAAAAGGACCTCTCACCCTACACCCCATGCTACCGCCCCCTTGCGTTCCCGAGCCCACGAGCTCACTCCACCAGTTCCGCGCCCCCGCGCCGGCCAGCCCCCAGTTATTGTATATGCATATATATATATTACATTCACCACATTCACCCCCTGCAAAACAATCAAGTCCGGCGGGGGTGGTGGCCTACAACGTCAGTCTGTCCGGTGTCGAATTGTCCGTTGTGATCTTCGGAGCACCGGGGTTGCAGCCTCTTGCGGTGGCTGGATGGGTGTTGTGTGCTGGGGTACGATGGCGGACTCCAGGGAGGGTTGTATCCGAGCTTCGTACTCTCCTGGTTCGACCAGGGACTGGGTGCGCTGGGGGCTGGCCGGCGCGGGGGCGCGGAACTGGTGGAGTGAGCTCGTGGGCTCGGGAGCGCAAGGGGGCGGTAGCATGGGGTGTAGGGTGAGGGGTCCTTCTGTGGGGGTAGAGGGGACGCTGGATCCGGCGGGTGCCAGATCCCGGAGGGATACTGTGTCCTGACGGCCGTCAGGGAACTCGACGAATGCATACTGGGGGTTGGAGTGGAGCAGGCGCGCCTTTTCAACAAGGGGATCGGTTTTGTGCGCCCTGACGTGTTTCCTCAGAAGTACGGGGCCCGGCGTCCTCAGCCATGCCGGAAGTGAGACCCCTGTGGTAGTGCCCCTGGAAAAAATGAAGAGCCTCTCATGAGGGATCTGGTTGGTCGCCGTGCACTAAAGGGATCTAATAGCGGGGAGCGTGTCTGGGAGGACTTCCTGCCACTGGGAGACTTGGAGCTTTCCAGACCGGAGGGTCAGTAGGACGGTCTTCCAGACCGTCGCGTTCTCCCTCTCCACCTGCCAATTCCCCCTGGGGTTGTAGCTGGTAGTCTTGCTCGAGACAATGCCCTTGTCGAGCAGGTACTGACGCAGCTCGTCGCTCATGAAGGACGAACCCCTGTCGCTGTGTACATAGCTGGGGAAACCAAACAGGGTGAAGCTGCTATGCAGGGCCCTAATGACTGTGTGGGAGGTCATGTCGGGGCACGGAATAGCGAATGGGAAATGGGAGAACTCGTCTACGACGTTTAAAAAGTAAACGTTCTTGTTAGTTGAGGGGAGTGGCCCTTTGAAATCAATCGTGAGGCGTTCAAAGGGCCTAGAAGCCTTGACCAGGTGGGCCCGGTCTGGTCTATAGAAGTGCGGTTTGCACTCCGCACAGGTCGGGCAGTCCCTGGTGCCGCTTTTACCTCCTCGTTGGAGAAAGGCAGGTTTCGGGCCCTGATGTAGTGGGCGAGCCGGGTGACCCCGGGTGGCAGAGGTCATTGTGGATGACTTTAAATCGTTCGGTCTGCGCGCTGGCGCATGTCCCACGGGATAGGGCATCCGGAGGCTCGTTGAGCTTCCTGGGTCGATATTTGATATCATAATTGTAGGTGGAGAATTCGATCCTCCACCTCAGAATTTTGTCGTTTTTAATTTTGCCCCTTTGCGAGCTGTCGAACATGAAGGCAACCGATCTTTGGTTGGTGATGAGGGTGAACCTCCTACCTGCGAGGTAGTGCCTCCAGTGACGGATAGCCTCCACAATGGCTTGTGCTTCTTTCTCGACTGAAGAGTGTCGGAGTTCTGAAGCGGAGAGGGTACGGGAGAAAAATGCAACTGGCCTCCCTGCCTGATTTAACATGGCTGCAAGAGCTACCTCTGAGGCGTCGCTCTCTACCTGAAATGGGGTGGATTCATCCACCGCCTGCATGGCTGCTTTGGCGATGTCCTCCTTGATGCCGTCGAAGGCCTGGCATGCCTCGGCTGACAGGGGAAATCGTGTGGTCCTAAAGAGTGGGCGGGCTTTGTCCGCATATTGAGGAACCCTGGGCGTAGTAGGAAAAAAATCCCAAGCACCATTTGAGGGCCTTGGGACAATGAGGGGGAGGGAGTTCTAAGAGGCGCATACGGTCTGGGCCGGGGCCCAGGACTCCGTTTTCCACGACATAGCCGAGGATGGCTAGTCTGGTTGTGCGCAAAACGCATAAACCTTGTTGTACGTGAGATTCAGTTTCTGTGCCTTCTGGAGAAAATGGTGGAGGTTGGCGTCATGGTCCTGCTGGTCATAGCCGCAGATGGTGACATTGTCCAAGTACAGAAACATGGCCTGCAGCCCGTACTGGTCCACCATTCGGTCCATTGCTCGTTGGAACACTGAGACCCCATTAGTGACGCCGAAAGGGACCCGGAGGAAATGGAAGAGGCGGCCATCGGCCTCGAATGCCGTGTAGTGGCGGCCCTCTGGGCGGATTGGGAGCTGGTGGTATGCAGACTTCAGATCCACCGTGGAAAAGAGCCGGTACTGGGCGATCTGGTTTACCATCTCTGCAATCCTGGGGAGGGGATGCGCGTCGAGGTGCGTAAATATATTTATGGTCTGACTATAATCGACAACCATGCGGAACTTTTCCCTGGTCTTAACGACCACCACCTGAGCTCTCCAGGGACTATTGCTGGCCTCTATAACCCCCTCACTGAGTAGCCTTCGGACCTCTGCTCTGACAAATACCCTATCCTGCAGGCTATACCGCCTGCTACGAGTTGCTACGGATTTACAGCCCTTTGTGAGATTGGCGAAGAGAGGGGGGGGGGGCGGATTTGCAGCGTAGCGAGGCTGCAGATCGTGAGTGGGGGCAGGGGCCCTCCGAAGCTGAGGGTGAGGCTCTTGAGGTTGCATTGGAAGTCTAGGCCTAATAAGAGTGGCGCGCAGAGTTCGGGCAAAACGTAGAGTTTGAATTTCGAGTAGCTATCGCCTCGGATTGTGAGTGTCGCGGCAGTGCGCCCCTGGATCTGGACCGAATGGGAGCCTGAAGCGAGCGAGATAGTTTGCTGCACGGGGAAAACGGGGAGCGAACAGTGTCTTACCAGGTCTGGATATATGAAGCTCTCCGTGCTCCCGGAGTCGAAGAGGCATGGCGTTTTGTACCCGTTGATATGGACCTCTGCCATCGAGTTTCGTAGATTCTTTGGTCGTGATTGGTCCAGGGTGACCGCGCTGAGTTGCGGGTAGTCGGCGTCTCGATCAGCTGTGCTGGAGTGGCCCCGTGATGACTGCCCTCTGAGTTCATAGTCAAATTAGAATTCTTCCACAGAGTTGTCCGAGCGCGGAGATGCCGATCGGGCCCGTGGATCGCACGTGGCGGGCGGCGAGGAAGATGGCGTCCAAGATGACGGCCCCCACGAACTGCACGTGGCCGGCCGCGTGGTGGAGGTTTTCCAAGATGGCGGCCCCCATGGATTGCCCATGGCTGGAGGGGGCGGAGTCGGGGCATAGGCCGCAGCGTTTCGGGCCCCGCGGGCCTGCGAGTGAGGGGAGCGATTACTTCGAGTCACTGGGGAGTTGGAAGCTGGGGCCCTTTTAGTGAGGCAGACTCTTGTGTAATGGCCTTTTCGCCTGCAGCTGCTGCAGGTCGCGTTGCGGGCCGGGCAGTGCTGCCGCGGGTGCTGATTCTGGCAGCAGAAATGGCAGGCTGGAGCAGCATAGTGGCTGGCTGGAGTAGCATAGTGGCTGGCTGGAGCAGCATAGTGGCTGGCTGGAGCAGCATAGTGGCTGGCTGGAGCAGCATAGTGGCTGGCTGGAGCAGCATAGTGGCTGGCTGGAGCAGCATGGTGGCTGGCTGGAGCAGCGTAGTGGCTGGCTGGAGCAGCATAGTGGCTGGCTGGAGCAGCATAGTGGCTGGCTGGAGCGGCATAGTGGCAGGCTGGAGCAGCATAGTGGCTGGCTGGGGCAGCATGGTGGCTGGCTGGAGCAGCATAGTGGCTGGCTGGAGCGGCATGGTGGCTGGCTGGAGCAGCATAGTGGCTGGCTGGAGCAGCATAGTGGCTGGCTGGAGCAGCATAGTGGCTGGCTGGAGCAGCATAGTGGCTGGCTGGGGCAGCATGGTGGCTGGCTGGAGCAGCATAGTGGCTGGCTGGAGCGGCATGGTGGCTGGCTGGAGCAGCATAGTGGCTGGCTGGAGCAGCATAGTGGCTGGCTGGAGCGGCATAGTGGCAGGCTGGAGCAGCATAGTGGCTGGCTGGGGCAGCATGGTGGCTGGGCATTCGCGTAGCACAGGCCTGGGGGAGTCGCTGGTCAGGGGCCCATGATTGGGTTGCGGGGTCCGCGGGGAACGAGTTAAGGCTGCAGAAGGAGACCTCCATCGTGGTAGCAGCTTCCACAGTCATTTCTAAGTCCTGGGCCCCCTTTTCCAGCAGTCGTTGGCGCACATAGTTAGACCTGAGGCCCGCTACAAAAACTTTGCGTACCGCCAATTCCCTGTGTTCAGCCGCGGTAACTGCTTGGTTATTACAGTCATTGGACAAATTATTGAGTTCTGTTAGAAATTCGGCGAGTGATTCTGTAGGCTGCTGGCGACGAGTCGTGAACACATGGCGAGCGTAAACTGCACTAATAGGCCTTACATAAATTTTATCGAGAACTGCTAGCGCCGCAGTATATGAACTGGCCAAGTTTAGTTGCATAGAGATTCTGTGGCTCACCCTCGCGTGCAGTAGACTTAGCTTCTGGTCCTCTGTCATTTTGGCTGTGCTCGCTTCTGCCAGGTAGGCCTTGAAGCACCGGATCCAGTGGGAACAGATTTCTTTAGCCTCTGCATCCTGCGGGTCGAGTTCCAAGCGTCCAGGCTTGAGGACCGATTCCATAATTGATCTTTACTGTTCTTAAGTCGATTAAATTGATGGAACCATCAATTCACCAGACACATGTTTCTGATATGAATCTAGGCTTTAATCAACTTACTTCAGAGCCAGCCTGTTACCCGTTGATGAACTCGTAGTGAACTCAGGCTGACTCTGGACAAGGGTATTTATACAGCTGCACTAGGGGGAGGGGTCGTGGGCGGAGCCAAGGGTGGAGCCCAGTACAAGTTCCTGAGTACTCCCAGAGCTACTACCCCTAGTGGTAGGATAGCACTACAGCGCTTACAAAGACAGTGTGAATTATTGTATATACATATATATATTACATTCACCACACCCTGCTTCACAGACGCTGAATTGGAGACCCGACTGGATGCAGTGAAGGAAAGGTGAGCCCCTCTGTCACCCAGGGTGGGGAGGAGGTTGCCACTCGAGAGGCTGACAAGCTGCAGCCCCATATACACGACTCCCCACACACACTCATCCCAGCCAACAAGGTGGCAGCAAGGAGAGCGGCATCCTGCTTCACAGACGCTGAATTGGAGACGCTACTGGACGCAGTGGAGGGAAGGTGAGCCACTCTGTTGTCCAAGATGGGGAGGAGGTTGCCACCTGCCGCCGTGCACCGGGCCTGGGTGCAGGGCGGAGAGGTCGTGAGCACCATGGGCAACACAGCCAGGACCAGCCATGTCATGTGAGAGTACCTTTAAGAAATAGGTGTTTACAAATGGGTGTGTCTATAAGTATCTGTAGTGAGAGTACCTTTAAGAAATGCGTGTTTATTACTGTAGTGATGTCAGAGAGTGGGTGGAGCTGGGCTGCCTGTCAGCTTTTTACTTTAGTTTTAGGCTGTTTGCTGCAGGGTGTGTTTTAGTTTCGTTTTCGGAGCTGGATAGCTGCAGTCACAGCCAGAAGGGGCATTAGAGTCTCTCTCTCTAATCTAAAGAATGTAAATCGATCCTTTGGTGATTTAAAACTAATAACCGCTCTCAGTAGTGACTTTAACCCAATGTGCTTCTGCTGAAAGGTTTTTTTTAAGTCTTCTGGATGTTAAAAAGAAAGCTTAAGCATTACGTAGTGGTGTATTCTTTGGGGGTTTCATTTGAATTAATGGTTACTAAGATGTTCACTGTATGTTTTAAGAAGGTTAACTTGAGTTCATAGAGTAAACACTGTTTTGCTTAAAAAAGTACTTTTCCATTTCTGCTGTACCACACCTGTAGAGTGGGCCGTGTGCTCCCCATACCACAATCTATTAAAAGTTGTGGGTCAGGTGAACTCCACGATACACTTTGGGGTTCTCTAAACCCTGGCCCATCACAGCCAGTAGTGCAGGAAGAAACCGCACAACCTCCTCAAGGCGGCCAGGGTGAATGTACAGCACTGTGCCCCTGGCGCTAGCCCCCATCTGACACACCCGGAGCCCCACCCCCACCTCTTCCCCCCAGCTAGGGGTCAAATAGTCCCCACCCTGCACCACCTGCCAGCACACATACTGCCACCGTGGCCACAAAGGCCACAAGCTATCCACTCCCTCTGTTGCATGCGTCCGATTGTCTAACACTGTCATTTTCTGTCTCCCCCCCACCTCTCCTCCCACACCAGGAGAGAGCGGCGCACAACCACTGAGAGAGGGAAAAAAAACAGGGACGTCTGCTGGACGTGCGACCCCTCACCCCAGCTGAGCAGCGGGAACTGGGCCTGACTGGTAGGCCCGGGGAGAGGGTAGTCTCCAAGTCAGAGGTCGGCACAGGCGACCAAGTGCGCTCCCGCTGAGTTGTGATTTACCATGGCACGTGTGTGTCACCACACCCACACCCATTACCACCCCTCCACCCCCCCCCCCCCAAAAAAAAAACCCACACCCAGCACCACCACCACACGGCTCCCCAGCCCACAGTCCGAACATGCGTATTGTCTTCTGCCTTGCAGGATAACCTGGTGGTGAGGCGGGCCCTTCTTGTGTCCCCAGGCCCCGACCCCAACCAGAACCTCAAACCCAGATGGAGAGCAGTGAGGAGGAAGAGGACACGGACGGGAGCCTTTAACCCACAGACCGAGACACCACGGCGCATCAGTCTGGGAAATATACTGACTTTCCATCACAACTGTCTCCAACACCCTCCACCATCCCAGAGACACTCACCTCAGTTGGGCACTTTAGTGAAGAGGCTCCTGGGGCACGATCTGATGCGTACTACACAGCTGGCAGGTGAAGGGAGGAACCCCTAAGGGAGCGGACGGTCGGAGGGCGGGCCGACCCCCGGGACTAGCTGCTGTCCAGATGGGTTTTGGGCTTCTGGAAAGGGCGGTCCAGCGATAGTGGAGATGCAGTCGCAGAGCCAGAGCTGCATGAGGGGGTGTCAGCAACCTGTCAGCCATGGGTCAGGATGTCCAAGGCCTGAGGCACTCTGTGCAGCCGGTGGCTGAGGCCCAGGACAGGTCTGCCCTATACCCAAGCCGGGAATCAAACCTGGGAACCTGTTGCTGTGAAGCAACAGTGCTAACCACTGTGCTACCTAGGTGCGGAACTCGCTGAGCGGACAGGCGGGTTTCTACCAAGCAAAGTCTGCCCTTTTTAAGAAGTGGGTGAAGTTCAGGAGGTTGTACCTGGCCTGCCTCTGGGTGACCAACAGAGGAGGCGATGGAGTTTGTTGACAATGGACTGGCAGGAGAAGGAGGGCATTGAACTTTGGAGCAGCTGTTTGGGGATGTTGGTTCTCTCTGCCCCCATTGCTGGGCAGTTTGAGATTTTCTTTTTTTAAATTGTTATTGTTGTTCTTTTCCTGTTTCTCCGGGGAGGAAGGGGGGGGGGGGGATTTAGGGTTAGTGGGTCGTGGGGGAGCGGTCGGTATGGGAGCGGTTGGAGGCAGCCTCTTGTAAGGACTCGAGCTTAGGGGCACTGTTGACACCACCCCTGCTGTTCTCGCCGGCCAGGTACTCCACAAGTCCGATAGTGGTGGCGGCCCTGAGGGTGTGGAGACTGTGGCAACAGCATCTGAGACTGGAGGGGGCCTCGGTTTGGGCACCAATCTGCGGGAATCATTTAAAAAAAATTTAGAGTACCCAATTCATTTTTTCCAATTTAGCGTGGCCAATCCACCTACCCTGCACACATTTTTGGGTTGTGGGGGCGAAACCCCCACAGACACGGGGGAATGTGCAAACTCCACATGGACAGTGACCCAGAGCCGGGATCGAACCTGGGACCTCGGCGACGTGAGGCAGCAGTGCTAACCTACTGCACCACCGTGCTGCCCTTATCTGCAGGAATTGTAGGTTTGTTTCTGGTAGGCTAGATGCAGGGTTCTGGGGGTGGCGGTGGGCGGGGTGGGAGTGGTTTTGGGGACCTATTTGTTGGGGCAGCTTTTCGAGCTCGGAGGGGCCAATAGAGGAGTTTGAGCAGCCCAGAGGAAATGGATTCCGGTATTTGCAGCTGAGGGACTATGTGAGGAAGCAGCTGCTGTCCTTTCCCGACCTGCTGCCCCCCTGGGCTGCAGGACAGGGTGGTGTCGAAAACAGGGGTGGGTGAGGGCAGGGTGTCAGAGATTTACAAAGAACTAATGGACTGGAGGGGGGGGGGCGGGGCGGGGGGGGGGGGGGGGGGGGGCTCCCCGATGGGAGAAGTCAACCGCAAGTGGGAGGAGGAGCTGGAGAGGGAGGTGGAGGCTGGGCTGTGCGGGGAGGCTTTGAGGAGAGTGAACGCATCCTCTTTATGTGCTCGGCTTCGCCTTATTCAATTTAAGGTAGTCCACAGGACACATATGGCGGTGGCCAGGATGAGTAGGTTTTTTGAGGGGGTGGAGAATAGGTGTGGGCGGTGCACGGGTGGACCGCATACATGTCCACATGTTTTGGGCCTGTCCGAAGCTGGTGGGATTCTGGCGGGTGTTTGCTGACGTTATGTCTGAGGGTGAAGGTGGTCCCGAGTTCAGAAGTGGCAATCTTTGGAATGTACGAAGACCCGGGAGCCCAGGGGGGGCTGGTGGGGGGGGCGAGAAAGGCCAAAGTGCTGGCTTTTTCCCCCCTGGTCACCCAGAGACAGATCCTGCTAGATGGAGGGACTCAGGGCTGCCGAAACCGGGGGTGTGGGTGAGGAACCTTGTGGAATTCCTCAGGTTGAAAAAGATGAAGCTCGTCTTGAGAGCGACGGTGGAGGTGGTTGCCTGGAGATGGAAACCGTTTATCGATTACTTTGAGAATAGTTACGTTGTCAGCAGCTGGGAGAGTGGGGTGGGGGTGGGGGGGGGGGGGGGGGGGGGAGAGCTTTGGGGTTTTAAAAAGGAGATAGGGAGATGGGGGTAGCGGCAGGGAGGATGGACGGTGGAGCGTTAGATATTTATTTGTTATTTTAATTCCTGTTTTCTATCTATTTGTTGTGGTTCTGTTGATGTACATAAGCAAGGGCCTTAATAAAAACAGTAAAAAAAATATTTGTTCACATTAAGCACCTGTGCACAACCTTACAACCTGCCACGGCGCTCTGTCAGAAGGGAATGAGGGGTGGGCTAGTCTGGGCTGCAGAGGGGGTGCAAGGGAGAGGGGGGAGGGGATGGGCGGAAGTTGGGGGTGGGCCTGGCTCAGGACCCCAGTCCAGCCAGCAGGCCCTGATACGGTGCCCCTCCCCCTCCCCATCCCCCTCCCACACCTCCACCGCCCAGGGATTTGATGTGACTCTCAAATGATGCAGAGCACCAGGGCTCAGCCCAGAGCGGGCTGTCATCATCCTCCATCCCATGGGTTGCACAGGGAGGGTGTTCATGGGAGGGAGTGGTCTGCCTGGGGGGAGGGGGCTTGGGTGGGATGTCTGTGCTGCTGGCTATGCCCTTTCATCAGTGAACCTGGAGTTAATCAGAGAGTCCCATGCATGTTGACCCAGGTGCACACATTCTGCAGCCTCCTGTGCCTGCCTGGGCCCCATGTCCTGCCGATGTTCGCCCTCTCCTGCATCCTCCGCGACGGATGAGGACTGGAGTTCATCCCCCTCCTCCAGCACATCGCCCCTCTGCTGCTCGATATTGTGGAGGATGCAGCAGGTTGCCACGATGTAAGATACCCTCCTAGCCTCGTACTGGAGGGCCCTTCCAGAGCACCTGAACCGCATCTTCAGGAGGCTGAGGGACTGCTCGATCACACCCCTGGTCACTGCATGGGCGTTGGTGTAACGGGTCTCCACGCGATCTGCGACCTCCGGATAGGCGTCATCAGCCATAGCCGCAGCGGATAACCCCTGTCACCCATAAACCAACCCCTCAGCCGGAGGTGTTCCTCAAAGAGGTCAGGAATCGTCGAGTGTGCCAGGACGAAGACGTTGTGCACATTGCCCGTGTACCAGGTGCATGATGCGCATGATGCGTGGCTCATGGTCACACACCAGCTGTACATTCACCGAGTGGAACCCCTTTCGGTTTGTGAAGCCCAGTCCATCATGGGCTGGTGCTCGTAGTGTGACATGCATCCCGTCGATCACCTCCTGGAGCTGGGGCATGTCGGTGCTGATGGCGTGCCCCTCTGCCCGGCATCCTGCTGGGCTCGCTCCACATTGAAATCGATATATTGTGCTAACCCAGCGTACAGGGTCTCCGTGACAGTGCGGATGCACTTGTGCATCAAGGTCTGTGAGATTCTGGGCAGGGCCCCATTGGATACCTGGAAGGATCACATTGTGTGAAATCCAGGGCGACTGTCACCTTGACGGCCACCGGGAGCTGGTGTCCTCCAATATGTCGCACTGTCTCCCTGCCGGAGTTTTTGACGGCATGCCTGGTCCAGCAGGACCTTGAAGAACAGGCGCTGCCGGTCCACACGAGGCCTCATGCGGCGCCTCCTTTCCACCTCCTCCTCAGCCCGGTTGTGCGGCCGGCTCTCCATCCTCACCGGCTGGCTCCTGTCCCTCTGGGGCAGGCTCCCCCGCTGCAGGGTCTTCCTCGAGCAGCTCCATCTCGTACAGCCTCAGGGCATCTCCCAGGGCTGCTGCAGCCAGGATGAAGGCCACCATTCTGGGTTGAATTCCAAAGTCCATTGTCTGGAGGGAGTGAGAGGCAGACATGTTAGCATGGTGAATACACCAGTGCGCAACCAGGTCCACCGGGCTATACCGTGGCCCCGGTCTGCTCTGCAGAATCTGGCCCCACAAGTCCCCCCCCTCTTTCTCCCATCCCCACACCCACCACTGGCCGTTCCACCTGGCACTCTGCCCACTGCACCTCTGGCCTCGTCGGTGCCCGGCATAGTGCGGGCCTCTGATCCTGGCACCTGTTACTGCTGCCAGGGAAACGGCGACTGGCTCTACCCATGCCAGTAGTACACTCCGTGGCCCCAGTCCGGTGCCCTCCTGCATGGGCTATTGAGGGCATTGCCCTTGGGTGAGCCGCTTGCTGCCCTGTTGGCGAGTAGCAGCGAGTCATGGAGAGGCAGGGGGGTGCTGGGGTGGGGGCACCCAAACGGACGGTGTAATTCTGCACGGCCAGGACCATGGAGGGCTGTCAGTGGGATGCACAGCAAGATGGCTGCCTTGCAGGCCGTGGCAAAGGCGATTCATTCCTGAACATCCCCGGATCCATGGGGGTGGTCGCACCGACCCCACGGCCCATCCCCTGGCCACCCCAGTCATCTCCGCTGCCCCCAAGGCTTGGCGGAGGCTCCCCCCCCCCCCCCCCCCCCCCCCCCACACCCCGCCAAGCCTGCCAGAAGCAGGACTGGCAGCCCATGGTCCTGCCGCTGCATATTCTACCTCTCCCTCATTGGCTAAGGCACCTGTTTCCCAATTTTTAACGCCACAAGGGAAACTCGCCATCGGTAATTCCTCCCGGCGAATGCAGAGCATTGCAAAGGCCTCGGAGAATATCGGGTCAGGCCCGCGAATGATATGGGAATGGCATTTACTGTACATACGGAGTAGAATGCATTGGCGCTGCTGTCGAGGCACCGGAGCATGGCATTCTGGCATGCGCCCAGTGCCTGCCACGACTTTGGCTTCACAACCGATTCTCTGTCTAATCGCCCTTCCCGATTTCAGCGTCGGCCCACGGAGAATCCTGCTCACGATGGTTTGCCCTCAACTGCTTTCTGTGGTAGCAAATTCTCTTTGGGTGAAGAAATTTCTCCCTATCTCAATCCTAAACGGTCCGCTCCATATCCTCAGACTGTGACCCCGATGCTGGACATAATCACCTTCGGGAAATCCTTCCTGCATCTACCCTGTCCAGTCCTGTGAGAATTTGATAGGTTTCCATGAGACCCCCCCTGATTCTTCAACTCCAGCGAATACAATCCAAACTGACTCACCCTCTCCTCACACGTCAATCCCACCATCCCAGGAATCAGTCTGGTAAACATTTGCTGTACTTCCTCTAGAGCAAGGAGATCCTTCCTCAGGTCAGGAGACCAAACCTGGAATATTCCAGATGTGACTTCACCAAGGCCCGGTACAATTGCAGCAAGACACCCTTGCTCCTGTACTTTCGCAATGAAGGCCAGCATACCATTCACCTGCTGCACCTGCATACCTACCTTCAGTGACTGGTGTACAAGGACACCCAGGTTTCATTGCGCATTCCTCCCTCTCAATTTGTTGCCATTCAGATAATAATCTGCCTTCCTGTTTTTGCTACTAAAGTAGATAACCTCATACTTATCCAAATGATGCTGCATCTGCCATGCATTTTTCCACTCACTCAGCCTGCCCAAATCACACTGAAGGATCTCTGCATCCTCCTCACAGCTCACCCTCCCACCCAACTTTGTATCATATGCAAATTTGGAGATATTAAATGTAATTCCCTCATCTAAATCATTAATATATATTGTGATTAGCTTGGGTCCTGGCACCGATCCCTTTGGTACCCCACTGCCTGCCAATTTGAAAAATACCCATTAATTCCTACCCTCTGTTTCCTGTCTATCCATCTCAATACACTGCCCCCAATCCCATGCCAATTAAATTGACACACCAATCTCTTATGCGGGATTTTGTCAAAAGCCTTCTGAAAGTCCAAATAAACCACATCCACTGGCTCCCCCTCATCTACTCTACGCTACATCCTCGAATAATTCCAGTAGATTTGTCAAGAATGATTTCCTCTTCATAAATCCATGCTGACTCCACCTGATCCTGCCACTGTTTCCTAAGTGCCCAGCTATAAAACCTTTAAGAATGGATTCTAAAATTTTCCCCATTACTGATGGCAGGATCTGTAATGATTTGATAACCCACAAATGCTTGCATTGTCTGGCATCTCTGACTTTGTCTATATGTTTCTGGAACATACCTCTCCATTCACCTGAGGAAGGAGCAGTGCTCCGAAAGCTCGTGTTTGAAACAAACCTGTTGGACTTTAACCTAGTGTTGTAAGACTTCTTACTGTGCTCACCCCAGTCCAACGGCGGCATCTCCACATTATTATTTCCTGTTTTCTCTCGACCCCACTTAAAATAAAATTCCAATTTAGGGCCAATCCACCTACCCTGCACTTCTTTGGATTGTAGGGGTGAGACCCACGCAGACATAGGAAGAAGGTGAAAACTTCACATGGAGAGTGTCCTGGGGCCAGGATCGAACCCGGGTCCTCGGTGCCGTGAGCAGCAGTGCTAACCACTGCGCCATCGTGCCACCCCCTACCTTCAATTTTAAATTGTGGCATTACATTAGCTACCCTCCAATCTGTAGGGACTGTTCCAGAATCTAGAATCCTGGAAGATGACCACTAATGTATCCACTGTTTCTCAGGCCACTTCGTTAAGCACATTGGATGTAGATTATCAGGCTTAGGGGATTTTTCAGCCTTCAATCCCATCAATTTCCCCAACACCATTTCTCTGCTAACATTGACCTCCTACAGTTCCTCCCTCTCATGAAACTCTGGTTCCCCAACATTTCTGGTATCTTATTTGCGTCCTCTTTTGTAGAGGCAGAACCAAAATATGCTTAGTTGTTCAGCCATTTCCTTGTCCCCCATTACACATTCCCCTGTTTCTGACTGACCTGTTTCCCCTGTTTCTGACCAATCTTTGTCTCTTCACATTGTTTCGACACCCTGGGAAAATGGGATAAGAACAGATAGGTGCATGATAGCCAGCAGAGACATGATGGGCCAAAGGACCTCATTCTGTGTAAGCTCTCTGACTCTTAATACGCTGATAATTTTACTGTGGGTTACCAACTATTATTCTTAAAAATTCATATGCAAGATGGAGGAATCACTGGACGATGCCAACGTTTATTGCCCATCACTAATTTTCCTTGTGAGTGGGCCAGTTAAGGGCCAACCATGACTTCAGTGGCGACCATGGAGTGAGTTGTCCCACACAGTGTGGCTCCAGCTGTCCCCTTTTCCCCGAACGTTGGGGAATTTCGGCGGAAAGGAGACTGGAGGGATATTAGTTCTCCCCCCGGATGGGCATGTCTGCGGGTTACCAAACTCGACAGAAGACAGTGCGAGCCCTGGTTAAAGAGTTGGCGGAGCATCGCGGTGCAGCATCAATTGGAAAAATGGTGGAGGGGGAAGGGTCACTGCCAATGGAGCAGTTGATGAGCTTCATTGAGCATGAATTTTGACAGCAGTGTACGGGCGACAGATTTCGTTTGGGGCGCTCTACCCGGCCGGCCTTTGGGTCACTTTCGAGGGCCGGGAATATTACTTTGAAATGCCGGTGGAGTTGAATAACTTTATTAAGGAACATTATCTGGGGGGAGGGCTGAAGGGGGAACGTGAGGGGACATTCTGTCTCTGCTGAATTTTGTTATCTGTTTTTGTTTACCGATTAGGAAAGGTTGTTATGGGGTGGTTGCACCCCCCTTTTTTGTAATCTTTGTATCTTTGTACTGGAGTTAAATTGCTGCTTTTTTCGTCGAAGGGCCTTTCAGTGCTGGGCATATAAAGTTTAATTGCATTGCACTCTGTCATGCTCTGTACAGTGCATAAGGGGGTTGTTGTGGGTTGGGGTGGAGCAGCTCGAGAATGTTCTGTATGGGGCCATTTTGGGGTGATGTTTCTCGCGTTGGGTTGTATGTGGGGTACGAGGGGAAAGGTCAGGGAGGAGCTCTGGAGAGAAGTAACGGGGGAGGTGCAGGTGGGATGGGTAGAGGGGGTTGATATGGTGTTTTTTTGGGTCAGGAGCTTCAGGTGGGAGTCGCCATGCGAGCAAGAAATGCAAGTGAACGGAAGTGAAGTGGAGGGGGGAGCTGCAGAGATTAGCCAGTGGGGAGGCGCAGACAGAGGGGGTTTAGGGGTGGGGGGATGGGGAGGCGACGCGGCAGTTATGCATGCTGCTTTTGGTCATGGATGGTGATGTACGATCAATTGCACAAAGACTCAGATTGGGTACAACTGTGGCTTTATTACAGTCAGGTGCTTGGCCTCCTGCTGCAGCTGGCGAAATGGCTGATCAATGGAGGACACGCATATTTATCCAGCTCCGAGTGAGCGGAGCCAGCCGGCAGGGGCTACCGGCGAACCTGTAGTACAGGTCCTACCTTACATCCCCTAATACAGATGTACACAGTGGTTCACCACAGACTGGGTGGGGGCCATCTTGGGTGGGCCCGATGCAAGAGAACAAATGAAAAAACAGTAAAATCATGCGCAAGCAACCTCTCTCTTTGACTTCCTCTGGCCCAGTCATTTTCAAAGTTGGGGTCGTGACCCATGGGTGGGTCGAGGGTGGGTGTCAGGAGGATTGCGGATCCATCCATCGCGGCGTTTCCGATCGTGCGAATTAACGCGCAACGGCCAACTTTTAAAAATACTGGGTGAAAGGGGCTTTAAAAGTTACGGCTATGACCAGCTTTATAAATGCAGGCGCGCTGCGCATGCGTGCCTGCTCATCGGTGTGTATGCTTGGAGCCCAGCAAGAAGCCCCGCCTCCTCCTGACGTCAGCGCCATGACTCATGAGAAGATTTTTTTAAAAATTCAATCAGTCTTCCTGCCTGAAGCGAGGCAGAGAGCAGGTCACGCGACGCAAACACTGCGTCACGTGCTCTGGGCACGGTTGCGATTCCTCTGTTGTACCTTCTAAACGACAGTGTGTCTTAACCCATATACGGTTGACAAAAAACTACACGTTTGTTTCATGAAACAATTCAATATTTATTCGCTATCACGCAATTGTTAGAGTTATTCAATCACACACACACACAATGTAAGTTAAACTACTAAGCATGTACGCACAAGACCTCAACTTAACATCAAGTGACTGCCAAGTACCAGGCAAATATGGCCTTTATCTGTGACCCGCAGTCTTGTAGTTCTCAACGGTTGGTTGTTGGTCTTCTCTGCCCTTGACTCTGGTCTTCCTTCTGCTGCTGTTGTGGATGGTCTTCTTCTTTGGAAGGTGGAGGGTCACCGTTGTTGGTTGCTGCTGCAGAGAGATTCTAAAGTGGTGCAGCACCTTTTTAAATTGCTTGAATTTCATCCCCTCAGGTAGGCCCTTCCAAATAAGGAGGTTTAGGTGCCCGTGTATCTAGTAAGCGAGTGTGATTGACAGGATAGTTCTATTGTTCCTGGGATGGCCTGAAGATGGTCTTTTTCCTGGGCCGTTAAAAATGTCTGAGCTGCAGCTTTTGTGTATCTGCAAGCTGCAGCTGTCTGTCCCTGACTTTGACCATTTTTCCCAGCATTCTTTGTGGGAGGCCATTTTAGGTGGCCGCACCTCCATTTTGTCAGCAGCAAATAAGATACAGGACTGAAAATTTTTTAATGGATAATTTTGCAATAAGAAAGAGAGGCCCAGAGACACAAACAAGCCAGGATCTCAGAACAAAACTTGCTGGAGTAAGTGGCTCAGGAGAATCCACAGCAGGTCAAAGTAATGGCGGTGTGAGCTGTTCAGGAGAATCCACAGCAGGTCAAAGCAGTGGCGGTGTGAGCTGTTCAGGAGAATCCACAGCAGGTCAAAGCAGTGGCGGTGTGAGCTGTTCAGGAGGGTCCACAGCCGGACAAAGCAGTGTTGGTGTGAGCTGATCAGGAGAATCCACAGCAGGTCAAAGTAGTGGCGGTGTGAGCTGTTCAGGAGAATCCACAGCAGGTCAAAGCAGTGGCGGTGTGAGCTGTTCAGGAGGGTCCACAGCCGGACAAAGCAGTGGCGGTGTGAGCTGTTCAGGAGAATCCACAGCAGGTCAAAGCAGTGGCGGTGTGAGCTGTTCAGGAGGGTCCACAGCCGGACAAAGCAGTGGAGGTGTGAGCTGTTCAGGAGAATCCACAGCAGGTCAAAGCAGTGGCGGTGTGAGCTGTTCAGGAGAATCCACAGCAGAACAAAGCAGTGCTGGTGTGACCTCCAGGACCTCTGATGAACAACCCACACAGAAATGTAACATTGACTGACAAAACAAGTGAGATTGTGAGGACCAAGCAGCTCACCTGTCGCATTAAAGAGAAGAGAAAATGGTGGGTCGCGAAGATTGGCTGGCGTGGGTCGCGATGGTCGGCTGGCGTGGGTTCCGAAGGTTGGCCGGTGGTAAAAATGGGTGCCCAGAAAAAATGTTTGAAAAACACTGCTCTCAGTGGTCTGAGGGGTCAGCTGACTAACATTCACTTATATATTAGTGATCAATCAAGGAATTGCAACACATCCATGCTATCACTATGGGGAGTACCCCTTTTTCTCGCATGTGTATCAGGTATATTCCCGGATTGACTTGTTTGTGGTGATCTGGACGGTACTGATGGGAGTGGAAGGAACGGAATATGTAGGAATAGTGATTTCGGACCACACGGGTCAGGTGCAGAGGCCAGGGTGGAGTTTGGATTCGGGGCTTTTGGCCGATATGGAATTCTGTGGGAAGGTCGCAGCGGCGGTTAAAAATATGTTGAGCTTAATCAGAATGAGGAGGTATTGGCAGCCATATTTTGGGAGACCTTGAAGGCATTGGTCGGGGGTGGGGGGGGGGGGGGGGGGAATTATTTATTTCAAGGCCCATAAGGATGGAGAGGGAGGAGCATTGGCGACTGTTGGACAAGATAGTTGGGGTGTATGGGAAGTACTCTGTGGTGGAGGATTGAGAGGGGGGTGGGGAAGGAATCACAGGGTGCTGTTGTATGCCAATGACATGCTGCTATTTGTGATCGACACGTCGAAAAGCATGGGCAGAATCATGGGCTTTCTGGAGAGGTTTGAGGCCTTCTTGGGCTATCACTTAAATGTAGTGAAAAGCAAAGTGTTCCCTGTGAATGCAGCAGGGAGGGCGGCGAACTTGGAAGCTTTACTGTTTAAGATGGCAAGGGAGCAGTTCTGATATCTGGGCATTCAGGTAACACATGAGGGGCCACCACTGTCAAAATTTCCTAGTCGTCACACTCCAGCGAATGTTCAGGTACACGGAGGGAGAATTCAGAATGTCCAATTCACCTAGCAAGCAAGTCTTTCGGGACTTGTGGGAGCACCCGGAAGAAACCCACACGGACACGGGGAGAACGTGCAGACTCTGCACAGACAGTGACCCAAGCCGGGAATCGAACCTGGGACCCTGGGGCTGTGAAGCAACAATGCTAATCACTGTGCTACCATGCCACAATGGGGATGAGAAACATAGCATTCAATGGTGGAGCAGGCTTGATGGGCCGAATGGCATAATTCTGCTCCTATGTCTTATGGTCTTAAAGGCAGATGCGGGAAGGGGGGGGCTAGCGCTCCCAAATTTGATGCATTATTATTGGGCAGTGAATGTGGAGAAGGTGAGCCGATGGTGGGCGGGAGAGGGAGAAGATTGGGTCAGGTTAGGGGATCGCCCCAAGAAAGTATACGAGGAGTCCGGTGGTGAAGACATTAATAAAAATGTGGAACCAGCTGAGGAGGCACTTTAAACTGGGGCACATGTCGGTGACAATTCCACTGTGTAGGAATGGTAGGTTTACAGCTGGGGGATGGATGGGATGTGCGGGAGATGGAGGGAAGAGGGGTTAGAGAGAGTCAGGGCATGTTTGCGGAGGGGACATTTGCTGGGCTAGAGGAGCTGAGGGAGAGGTTTGAGCTCGTAAGGGGGAGCGAGTTTAGAGATTGGCAAGTGTGGGGATTTGCGCGCAAGGAGCTGCCTTCGTCCCATCAGGTGCTGGAGTAAACACTTCTGGAGAAAATGTTGCTCCCGGAAGAAGGTGGGGATAGTGTGGTGAATTATAAACCTCAGTAATTCGCACTGTATTGTACCACATGTATTGAGCCTGTACTCTGTACCGGATTGTGTTTAATCGCGCGGCCCTGCCCATAGGGGGAGATGAGGAGTTTGTACTGGGCTCCACCCTTGGCTCCACCCATGGCTCCGCCCATGGCTCCTCCCCCAGCCGGAAGTATAAAGATCAGTGCTGTGAGCCTGCTGCCAGTTCATCTCAAGTTCATCCCGTCACAGGCAGGCTCTGTTGTAAGACGATTAAAACCACTGTTCACTTCTAACCACGTGTCACGTGAATTGATGTCTCATCAGATGGTAGGATTGGAGATGTACATGGATGGTTGGGGGAGCAGGGCAAGATCTTAGTGAAAATGATCAAGCGGAAGTGGGAAGATAAGTAGGGAAGGGGGATAGGATGGGGGTTTGGTGCGAAGTAATGCGCCAAGTGAACTCAACCTCCTCCTGCGCAAGGTCTTATACAATTTAAGGCAGGGTCCACATGACTCGGGTCCGGATGAATATGTTTTTCCCAGACGTAGTAGATGGGTGCGAGAGGTGTGGGAGGGGGTCACCAAACCATATCCAGATATTCTGGGGGTGTGAGGAGTTGGAGAACCTTTGGGAAGCGGTGTTCAGAGACCTATCAATGATTGTCGGGGTTGCGATGAAGCCGGACGCCATGGTGGCAATCTTTGGGGTGTCGGAGGTGTCGGAGCTGCTGGGGTGGGGGGGGGGGGGGTGCGAAGGAGGCTGATGTCGTAGCCTTCACATCTCAGATTGCACGGCGATGGATACTTTTGAATTGGAGGTCGACCACGCCACCGGGGGTCGCGGCATGGTTGGGAGACTTGTACGGGTTTCTCAGGTAGAAGAAAACCTAATTTGAGCTAAGGGGGCCGGAGGAAGGTTTTGAGGTAAGGTGGGGACCGGTCATGACTATATTTGAGGAGCTGGTTGTCGTGGGTGAGGGGGCAGTACATAGGGAGAATGTACAAACTGTATACTCTGTTGAGTGTTAAGGTTGTGTTATTATGTTGAATATGTTTGGAATATAATCTCTTTGAAAAAAATAGAGCCAACCACATTGCCATGGGGTCTGGAGTCACATGTCGGCCAGACCAGGTAAGGACAGCAGATTTCCTTCCCCAAAGGACATTAATAATAATAGCTTATTGTCACAAGTAGACTTCAATGAAGTTACTGTGAAAAGCACCTAGTCGCCACATTCCAGCACCTGTTCAGGGAGGCTGGTAAGGGAATTGAACCCGCGCTGCTGGCCTTGTTCTGCATTACAAGCTAGCTGTTTAGCCCACTGTGCTAAACCAGTCCCTGGATGCGTTTGTTTTTTAAGGCAATTCATCTTTCAACTCTAGATTATGATTGAATTCGAACTTGACCCTCTTCCGGGGTGAGGGATTGGAACCCAGGTCCCCAGGGTGTTACCCTGGGTCTCCAGATGTTTCAGCAACAATCACACCGACGCCAGTGCCTCCCTCACAGAGCTTGACCAACCTGCAGCATTAACAACAGGGCATTTATATATCGCCTCTCACTTCCTGCAACTTTGCAGGGCGGGTTATAGGAGCATGAATCAGACAGAATCTGACCACGAGTCACATCAGGAGATATGAGGGACAGTCGACCAAAGCCTCAGTCAAAGGGGTTGGTTTGTAAGTGGCTTCTTAAAGGAAGAGAGAGGGAGAGAAACAGAGAGAGGGCGAGGGAGAAAGAGAGAGAGAGAAGGACAAAGAGAGATACGGAGAGGTTTACGGAGCTTAGGGCCCCAGTGAGCTGAAGGCATGGTCCCTCATGTCCAACAACCAGTTCCACTTTCATCATCCTAGTCTGGAGCAATGATGGATCTGACACTCTTTCCCATTCCCACCCTCCGGCGGCAGGTTCTTGGAGCCAATCCCTGGGCCCAGCAGGGTAATGGTGACCTGTTTCTCACCCTTGGTGTGGGAGGTGGTTTCCTGGAACTGGCTCGTTCCCCCTCTCGCTCTCAGAGCGATTTCTCAGAACCAGACAGGGAATCCATCAATCTTGTTCTGAGGCGAAATGAAAGACAAATTGAGCGGGGCTTCCCTGGAAATTAGAAATTTAGAGCGGTGGGGGAGGGGGCTCGCTTGAGATCTATTTTTATTCAGTGTTTTGGAATGAGTAGACACGATCAATAGAGTGAGCAATCCTCAGACTGTCAAGGGGAGGGGGAGCAGTGTCATTGGACAAGAATGGGTGGTTTGGGTTTGGGGAGGAGGGTGAGTGGACGTGTGGTTGGGTGAGGGGTGAGGAGGGGTTGTGGGGTTGGGAAGGGTGATGAAGGTGGGTGTGGGGTTGGGGGAGGGGTGATGAAGGTGGGTGTGGGGTTGGGGGAGGGGTGATGAGGGGGTGTACGGTTGGGGAGAAAGGAGGAGTGTGCGGTTGGGGGAAGGGTGATGAGGGAGGGTGTGGGATTGGGCCAGGTGTAATGAGGGGCTCAGGGATGGGGTGGGATGATGAGAGGATGTGGGGGTATGAGGGGAATGGGGATGAGGGAGGTGGGGGCGTGGGGTGATGAGGGGTTGGGGGGTGGGGGGAGCAGAGATGAAGGGCAATGATGTTGGTGGAGGGGTGATGAGGTGGAGTGCGGTTTGGGAGGGTCGATGAAGGAGCTCAGGGTTGGGGAGGGGTGATCAGGGGGTATGGGGTCTGGGTAGGGGAGATGAAGGGGAGTGAGGTTGGATGAGGGGCAGTGGGGTTAGGGGAGATGGGATAAGGGGCACAAGGTTGGGCAAGGTGTGATAAAGGGGTGTGGGGTTGGGGGAGGGATGAAGGGGTGTGGGGTTGGGGAGGGGTGATGAGTAGGGTTGGGGGATGGGACATGAGGGGGCTCATGGTTGGGTGAGGATGGGCATGGGGTTAAGGTAGCTGGGATAAACATGCGCAGGGTTGGGGGGTGATGAAGGGTGTGCTGCTGGAGGAGGTGAGATGAGGGGTAGTGATATTGGCGGAGGGGTGATGAGGGGGCACAGGGTTGCGGGAGGGGTGAGGAAGGGGTGTGGGGAGGGATGATGGGTGTGTGGTGTTGGGGAGGGGTGATGAGTGAGGTTGGCGGATGGTGATGAGGGGGCTCATGGTTGGGGAAGGGGTGATGAGGGTGTGGGATGGGAGAGAGGGGATCAGGTGGCACAGGGTTGGGGGAAGGGTGATGAGGTTGTGGGGTTGGGGAGAGGGGATCAGGTAGCACAGGGTTGGGGGAGGGGTGATGAGGGTGTGGGGTTGGGGAGAGGGAATCAGGTAGCACAGGGTTGGGGAGGGGTGATGAAGGGGTGTGGGGTTGGGGAAGGGAGATGAGAGAGTGATATTGGTGGAGGGGGAGGGGAGTAGGGGCATGGGATAAGGGATATCGGGTTGGGGAGTGATGGAGAGGTGTGGCATTGAGGGAGGGTTGATGAGGAGTGTGGGGGGTTAGCGGAGGGGTAATGAGGGTGTGTGGGGTTGTGGGAGGGATGATGGGGGTATGGGGTTGTGGGAGGGATGATGAGGGGAGTGGCGTAATGAGGAGGTATGGGGTTGGGGAGGGGGGTGAAGTGGTATGGGGTTGGGGAGGGGCAATGAGGGGAGTGTGGGGTTAGCGGAGGGGGAATGAGGGTATGCAGGGTTGGGGGAGGGATGATGAGGGGGGTCTGGGGTTGAAGGAGAGATGGTGAGGGGGTTGTGGTTTCGCAGGAGGGTGATGAGGGGGTGTGGTGATATGCCTATGGGCTATATAATTGATGGATGGTGTGCGACCTCCAACCAGCAGGTGGCTGTGCGGACACACCATGCGGTCACAAGACAAGGTCATGTGACCCCTGATTCCCATATGAGGGAAGACATATCCGGCCATTATCGGAAGATTACGGATGGTAGTAAGACATCCAAATGGATGGTCGATGCCAGGTGTAGTTCCAGAGTAGTAATAAGCAGAGTCCATGGCAACTTGCTATGTAACAGATCGCTATTTTACCACACAAGACTCAATAAAGATCCTGATTTGGACAAGTCTTGGTGTTTGGTGGAATCCTTTGTAGGGTAAAGAAGACCAAACACACCAGGAGGAGGATTGATGAGGGACTGAGGAGTTGGGGAGAGCTGATGAGGGGTATGGAGTTGGGTTGGAGGATGAGTGGGGTGTGAGGTTGGAGAGGGGTGATGTGGGGGTGTGGGACTTGGTGGAAGCATGATGAGGGGTATGTGTTGGGGATGGGTGATGATTTGTTGCTTGAAGGGGGCTGAATGGGCCTCTCCAACTACTGTGTAACAGGATCGCGGGGGCTGAATGGGCCTCCTCCTGTTCATGTGTAACAGGCTCAAGGGGGCTGAATGGGCCTCCTTCTGTTCCTGTGTAACGAGCTTAAGGGGGCTGAATGGGCCTCCTCCTGTTCCTGTGTAACAGACTCGACGAAGCTGAATGGGCATCCACCTGATCCTGTGTAACAGGCTTGAGAGGGGTTAATGGGCCCTATCCTGTTCCCGTGTAACACGCTTGAGGGGGTCTGGATGGGCCTCCTCCAATCCCTGTTTGACAGACTTGAAGGGGCTGAATGGGCCTCCTCCTGTTCCAGTGTAATAGGCTCGAGGAGGTTGGACGGGCCTCCTCCTGTTCCTGTGCAACAGGCTGGAGGGGCTGAGCAAGCCTCCTCCTGTCTAACAAACTCAAGGGGCTGAATGGGCCTCCTACATTTCCAGTATAACAGGTTCGAGGAGGCTGAACGGGCCTCCTCCTGTACCCATGCAACAGGCTCAAGGGGGTGCTGAATGGACTTCCTCCTCTTCCTGTGTAACAGGCTCGAGGAGTTGAATTGGCCTCCTCCTGTTCCTGTGTAACAGCCTCAAGGCGGCTGAATGGGCCTCCTCCTTTTCCTGTGTATCAGACTCGAGGGAGTTGAATGGGGCTCCTCCTGTTACTTTGTAACAGGTTCAAGGGTGCTGAAAGGGCTTCCTCCTGTTCCTGTGTTGCAGACTCATTGGGGGCGGAATGGGCCTCCTCCTGTTCCTGTGCAACAGACTCGAGGGGGCTGAATGGGCCTCCTTCTGTTCATGTGTAACAGGTTTGAGGGCGGGTTAATGGGCCCCATCCAGTTCCTGTGGAAAAGCTCGAGGAGGCTGAAGCGCCTCCTCCTAATCCTGTGTAGGCTTGAGGAGCTGAATTGGCCTCCTCCTGTATCTGTGTAACTGGCTCAAAGAGGCTGAATGGGCCTCCTTCTGTTCCTATGTATCAGACCCATGGAGGCTGAATGGGCCTCCTTCTTTTCTTGTGCATCAGACCCGTGGGGGCTGAATGATCCTCCTCCTGTTGTAACAGGCTCCAGGAGCTTGAAAGGATTCTTCCTGTAACTGTGTGATGCACGATCAATTGCACAAAGACTAAGGTTGGGTACAACTTTGGCTTTATTGCAGTCAGATGCGTGGCCTCCTGCTGCAACTGGCGAAATGGCAGATCAATGGAGGACGCGCATATTTATACTCCTCCTACTGGGTGGAGCCAGCCGGCAGGGGCTACTGGCGAACCTGTAATACAGGTCCGACCTTACATCCCCTAATACAGGTGCACAGCGGTTCACCCCATTCACCCCCTGTTAAAAATGAGTCCGGCGGGGGTGGTGTGGAACTATATACAGTGTTGAGAATTATGTACAGTATCTTAGAAAAGAAGTGGGGGAGGAAAAAAAGTGACACTGATAAAGATTATTATTATGAACAGGTCTTTTGTGTTTTAATTACAAATCTGGTGCCTGTAAGTCATTGGAGCAGTCAAGGGTCAAAGATGTTGGAACTCCACGGCCTGTTGGGCTGGAATTGACCGCGCATTAGCCCAGGGTGTCCCAACACTATGCATGCTATTTTGTTGGATTCTACAGGTCTCCTCCTGTTCCTGTGTAACCGGTTCAAAGGGACTGAATGGGTCACCTCCTGTTCCTGTGTAATAGGCTCGAGGGGGCTGAATGGGCCTCTTCCTGTTACTGTGCAACAGGCTTGAGGGGGCTGACTGGGCCTCCTCCTGTTCCTGTGTAACAGGCTTGTGGGGGCTGACTGGGCCTCCTCCTGTTACTGTGTAACAGGCTTGTGGGGGCTGAATGGGTCTCCTCCTGTTACTGTGTAACAGGCTTGTGGGGGCTGAATGGGTCTCCTCCTGTTCCTGTGTAACAGGCTTGTGGGGGCTGAATGGGTCTCCTCCTGTTCCTGTGTAACAGGCTTGTGGGGGCTGAATGGGTCTCCTCCTGTTCCTGTGTAACAGGCTTGTGGGGGCTGAATGGGCCTCCTCAGATAAACAATCAAACAATTAGATTGACATTGCCAATGGGAAAGATGTTTAAAGGGATTCCATGTGATGACTGTGAGATACCCTCAATTACGACACAGGAGAGAAGATTGGTAATTCAAAGGCTTTAATCATCAGAGAACTGAACAGCAGCCGAGAAGTGTGCTCACCACATGCTGCCGAGTGAGCCTCACCTTATATACCGTTTCCTGGGGGCGGAGCCAGAAGCGGAGTCCCCCAGGGTTCTAAGTCCGGTCTTAAAGGGCCAATGTATTAAAGGTAAGGTACAGTTACAGCAGCTACTGATACCATTCATCACAGACTGCTTGCTTGCGTAGAGAGAGTTAATCCAGACAGCAAACATGGTCTGAGATCATGATTTATTCATTTAATTTTATTAGTTAATGATTTGTGACAAAGATGCTGAATTAGGAAACCCCAGTAAACATTGTCCATCAAATATTTTGAAAGTCTTTCGATAAGGTAAAGCTCATCAATATTCTGTATCGTTTGAATAAAGTGAATTACTGAAGACACCCTGAAGTGAAACCCTGAAACCATAACAGGCAGATGGTGGTGTGCAGTGGTAATGTCCCTGGGCTAGTAATCCTGGGACCCAGGGTAATGCTGTGGGGAAACCAGCATGGACCCCACCCATGGCAGATGGGCTGAATGTGCCTCCTCCTGTTCCTATGTAACAGGCTCAAGGGTGGCTGAATGGGCCTCCTCCTGTTCCTGTGTAATAGGCTCGAGAGGGCAGAATGGGCCTCCTCCTGTTCCTGTGTAACAGGCTCGAGGCAGCTAAATGGGCCTCCTCTTGTTCCTGTGTAACAGACTAGAGGGAGACTGAATTGCCTCCTCCTGTTGCTCCATAACAGACTCGAGGGGGCAGAATGGGCCACCTCCTGTTCCTGTGTGACAGACTAGAGGGAGACTGAATTGCCTCCTCCTGTTGCTCTGTAACAGACTCGAGGGGGCAGAATGGGCCACCTCCTGTTCCTGTGTAACAGGCTCGAAAGGGACTGAATGGGCCTCCTCCTGTTCCTGGGTAACAGGCTCAAGTGTTCAATTGAAAGCGGGATGGTCAGGAAACCCTTTTCGGATTATCGTCAAAACCCCCACTTGATTCGCTAATGTACTTCAGGTGAAGGAAATCTGCCCATCCTTACCCTGTCTGGCTGACAGGTGGCTCCAGTCTCCCAGTGAGTGCCCCTCAGAAAAGGTCGAACAGCAATTCGGGGTGGAATGGGCAATCAATCCTGCCCTTGCCTGTGGCACCAACTCATGAATGGCAACACACACCCTTAGACGATAGACATAAAGACACCCAGACCCTGAAACCCGTACACCCAGAGCCATTTCCTCATTCATTGAGTTGTTTCTACTGGAAGCAGATGAGGAGAGCGAAGACCAGGCATGAAGCAATTTCCCGGTAATAACTGGGATGGCTACGGAGCGGGGCCCCCGAATTGAGAGTCGTCAGGGGTACAGTGGTTGGCTGAGGGGTGGTAGGCAGCTCCACCCTCACTACGCACTTGCCAACGTTCCCGACCCTGTCGACCGCGACCAGCTCCACCTCGGGGAAACAGCAGGAGGCGCTGTAGTTGGCGGCGGTCCTGTTCATCTCCAGCTCACGCGTCTCCAAGGTGCCGTTACCGAGGCGACTGTAAATGTTGGTGATCCCCGATCCCGAGTCGCTGAGCACAGCCTCCAACCTCCAGGTCTCCTGACTACAGTTGGCACCTGGCACAGGTGGGCAAGAGTATTCCAGCTGGGTGGTGGTGCAGTTTGGGGAGCTGAGGTCCTCGACCTGTGGGCACAGACAGTAAAGTGAAGGAGATGCAGCGAGAGGGGTATGGACCCTTAATACATCCTGATATGATTCTCATCACACACGATGCACTCTCTCAGTACTGATCCTCTGGCAGTGCAGTACTCCCTCAATACTGACCCTCTGACAGTGCAGCACTCCCTCAGTACTGGCCCTCCGACAGTGCAGCACTCCCTCAGTCCTGATCCTCCGACAGTGCAGCACTCCCTCAGTACTGACCCTCTGACAGTGCAGTACTCCCTCAGTACTGACCCTCTGACAGTGCAGCACTCCCTCAGTACTGGCCCTCCGACAGTGCAGCACTCCCTCAGTCCTGATCCTCCGACAGTGTAGCACTTCCTCAGTACTGATCCTCCGAAAGTGCAGCACTCCCTCAGTACTGACCCTCTGACAGTGCAGCACTCCCTCAGTACTGACCCTCTGACAGTGCAGCACTCCCTCAGTACTGACCCTCTGACAGTGCAGCACTCCCTCAGTACCGACCCTCTGACAGTGCGGCACTCCCTCAGTACTGACCCTCTGACAGTGCAGCGCTCCCTCAGCACTGACCCTCTGACAGTGCAGCACTCCCTCAGAACTGACCCTCTGACAAAGCAGCACTCCCTCAGTACTGACCCTCTGACAGTGCAACGCTCCCTCATAGAACATAGAACAGTACAGCACAGAACAGGCCCTTCGGCCCTCGATGTTGTGCCGAGCAATGATCACCCTACTCAAACCCACGTATCCACCCTATACCCGTAACCCAACAACCCCCCCCCCCCCCCCTTAACCTTACTTTTTAGGACACTATGGGCAATTTAGCATGGCCAATCCACCTAACCCGCACATCTTTGGACTGTGGGAGGAAACCGGAGCACCCGGAGGAAACCCACGCACACACGGGGAGGACGTGCAGACTACGCACAGACAGTGACCCAGCCGGGAATCGAACCTGGGACCCTGGAGCTGTGAAGCATTTATGCTAACCACCATGCTACCGTGCTGCCCCCTCAGTTCTGACCATCCCATTAATGTTAGAATGAGGGAGGTAAAGGCTGTTTTCTCTGCCTCTCCCAAGTTGGAATCTCCATAAATCCCCGTACCTGGTCCCTGACAGTGAGATAGAGCACGTCATAATTGAAGTCATTGGTTTCGGTGGAGGTGGCTTCGATGGTGATGGTGGTGGTCGTCCCAGTCGCTGTGCCATTAGGAACGATGAAATAGGCAACAGCAGAAACACTCTCGTTCCCCCGAAGCGTGACGCTGGGAATGAGAGATAGTGAGAATTATACGGAATGATCAATCACGGAAACAGGAGTCTGGATTCTCCGATTCTGGGCTATGTCCCCAGGCCGAAGTGGGAACGGTGGTGTTTTTCGCCAGACAAACTGGCAC
The DNA here is from genome assembly GCF_902713615.1 of Scyliorhinus canicula. Classification (NCBI taxonomy): domain Eukaryota; kingdom Metazoa; phylum Chordata; class Chondrichthyes; order Carcharhiniformes; family Scyliorhinidae; genus Scyliorhinus; species Scyliorhinus canicula. The sequence goes on from NC_052157.1 coordinate 56,419,279, forward strand.
ACACCGGTCACCGATTCCCCGTTTTACTGAGGGCTAGCAGGACGGCAGCCTAGAGCACCCGGCTCTAGCTGCTGATACGCCCTGGAGAATTGCCGGGTCTGTGGCTGCGCATACGCATGGTGGAGGCTGCTCGCGGACCCGGCCCGCAAAATATTCCCCTACCTTCGGCTGGCTCGCGCACCCCGGACTGCCCCGCGCATCCAGGACCGCCTCACCTCAGTGTCCCCAGATCCGAACAATGTCCCCCCCACCCACATATCAGCCCTCCCCCCACCATTGTTGCGCTGGACTTAGTCCGCAGCCGCCAAGCTGAGTTCCTGACGGATGTGACCACACATCTCACGCGCCGTCGGGAACTCGGCCAGACCGAGTGGTGCATCGGGGGGGGGCGCCTCAGGCAAGGGCCTGAGGCCATCGATACGTGGCGCGGCGTACTCCCAGAGTGCGCCGTTTTGGAGGGGTATGATTCTCTGCCCATTCGCCGAACGTGATTTCGGCGACGGCGGCTGGAGAATGCAGCCAAAGATATTTGACCATCCGCTGTGTGTTTGAGTTTCCACTGCACATGAGGTTCTGCAGACCCGCTCTTCATTTCTAATCTGTATCTAACCTCGTGTTGTACCTGTCCTGGGAGTGTTTGATGGGGACAGTGTAGAGGGAGCTTTACTCTGTATCTAAACCCGTGCTGTACCTGTCCTGAGAGTGTTTGATGGGGACAGTATAGAGGGAGCTTTACTCTGTATCTAACCCTGTGCTGTACCTGTCCTGGGAGTATTTGATGGGGATAGTGTGGAGGATGCTTTACTCTGTATCTAACCCCGTGCTGTATCTGTCCTGGGAGTATTTGATGTGGACAGTGTAAAGGAAGCTTTACTCTGTATCTAACCCCGTGCTGTACCTGTCCTGGGAGTGTTTGATGGGGACAGTGTAGAGGAAGCTTTACTTTGTATCTAACCCCGTGCTGTACCTGTGCTGGGAGTATCTGATGTGGACAGTGTAGAGGAAGCTTTACTCTGTACCTAACCTCATGCTGTACCTGTCCTGGGAGTGTTTGATGGGGACAGTGTATAGAGAGCTTTACTCTGTATTCAACCCCATGTGAACCAGCCCTGGGAGTGTTTGATGGGGACAGTGTATCACAGAATCAGAGAAAAATACAGTGCAGAAAGGGCCCTTTGGCCCATCGAGTCTGCACAACCGCATGATCTGCCAAGCCGAAGCCCATTTGCACCTCAATCAGGTCACCCCTCAGCCTTATCTGCTCCAGTGAAAATAATCCCAGCCTATCCAACTTCTCTTTATAACTTAAATGTTCCAACCCAGGCAACATCCTGGTGAACAGGGCCGGCCCAAGGTACCGGCAACTCGGGCAGTCGCCCGGGGCGCCATGTGTAAGGGGGCGCCAGAGACTCGGGTCCCGCGCATGCGCAGTTGGGCCGGTGCCAACCAGCGCATGCGCGGTGGCCGCCCTCCCTAGGGCGGCCCACTTCGCCCCCCCCTCCGTCCGCCCCTCCCCCCTCCGCCCCCGCCCCCCCTCCCCCCCCCCCCCCCCCCCCCCCCCGCCTCCGCCCCCGCCCCCCCCCCTCCGCCTCCACCTCTGCCCCCCCCCTCCGGCTCCGCCCCCCCTCCGGCTCCGCCCCCCCCTCCAGCTCCGCCCCCCCCTCCGGCTCCCCCCCCTCGCCCCCCCCGGCCCCGCCCCGGCCCCGCCGCGGCCCCGCCCCCGCCTCGGCCCCGCCCCTCCCCGCGCCTCGGCCCCCCCCCCGCCTCGGTCCCGCGCCCCCCCCGCCTCGGCCCCCCCCCCCGGCACTGAAGTTCAGCTTGCCCGGGGCGCCAGCAACCCTAGGGCCGGCGCTGCTGGTGAATCTCCTCTGCATTCGTTCCAGTGCAATCACATCCTTCCTATAATGTGGTGAGCAGAATTGCACACAGTACTCCAGCTGTGGCCTCACCAAAGTTCTATACAGCTCCAACATGACCTCCCTGCTTTTATGGTACACTTGCCTCTATTGATAAAGGCAAGTGTCCCATATGTCTTTTCCACCACCCTATTAACCTACCCTTCTGCCTTCAGAGATGTATTTACAAATACTCCAAGGTCTCTTTGTTCCTCAGGACATCCCAGTATTTCCTTGTCAAATTGTTCCTTCTAAAGTGTAAAACCTCACACTTTTCAGGATTAAATTCCATCTGCCATTTTCTGCCCATTTGACCATCCTGTCTGTATCATCCCGTAACCCAAGACTTTCAGCCTTACTGTTAACCAACCGTCCTATATTTGTGTCATCCTTAAACTTACTGATCCTCACCCCCCACATACTCATCGAAGTCATTTATATAAATGACAAATAATAGGGGACCCAGCACAGATCCCTCTGGTGCCCCACTGGACACTGGCTTCCAGTGTAGAGGAAGCTTTACTCTGAATCTAACCCCGTGCTGTATCAGTCACAGAATCCCAGAATCCCTGCAGTGCAGAAGGAGACCCTTTGGCCCATCACGTCTGCACCGACCCTCCCAAAGAGCATTCTACCTGCCCTCATCCCCAGAACCCCACCTACCCTTTGACACTAAGGAGCAATTTAGCAAGGCCAATCCACCTAACCTGCACATTTTTGGACTGTGGGAGGAAACCGGAGCACCCGAGGGAAACTCACGCACACATGGGGAGAATGTGCAAACTCCACACACTGACCCAAGGCCGGCATTGAACCCGGGTCTCTCGTGCGATTGAGCCGCCCACTGTATAGGGCTGTATAGGGTTTTTTTAAGCTTTATCTAACCCCGTGCTGTACGTTTGATGTGTTTATACCTGGATGGAACGATCCGTTGAGCAAAGTTCAGATCATCTCTGACAGTCAGGGTGTATGTTGCCGGTGGCCCCTCTAATTTCAGAGTAACGGTCACGTTGAATTCCTGTCCTGACCGGACAATTTCATCATCCTCTACCTAAATGGAGAGACACACACCGACTGGATGGTCAGATACACCAGCTTCGTCATTTCTATCCATCCACAGTCGCATGGAACTGTTCCTGTAATCTAATAAGTGACAAACAGTCTGCCGAACTGGACTCCCGGGAGACAGAGTTGCAGTGGGAGAGAGAGTGAGACTGAGAAAGACAGAGATAGAACGAGAGATTGAGAGAGAGGCAAAAATTGAGTGTGTGCAAGAGACAGAGAGAGACAGAAAGAGGCAGAATTTGAGTGACACAGAGAGTGAGTGCAGAGAGAGATAGAGCAAAAGCAAGGCAGAAGTTTTGTGAGACAGAGAGAGAGAGATTGAGAGAGACAGGTAGACAGAGAGAGATTGCGAGAGAGACAGAGAGTGAGAGATTGAGACAGATAGATGTAGAGAGTGTGGTGAGATAACCACTGTAGTTATGCGTACTGCAGTAGGGGGATGCCTGTACCTGTAATACAGGTTCCTCCGGTGAGCCCCTGCCAGCTAGCTCCGCCCACAGGGAGCTTGTGTATAAATATGCATGTGAGACTCAGACCTTTAGTCTACAGTTGCAGATGGAGGGACAACATCGTACAACAATAAAGCCTCTATTGTACCAGTCTCTCGGCTTTGAGTATAAGTGTTAGCGCTACAGAGAGATTGCGAAAGAGACAAAGAGAGAGGGATAGAAAATGATTTAGAGAGAGAGATTGCGAGGGACATAGAGAGATTGAGTGAGGTAGATTGAGAGACAGAGAGAGTGATAGGGAGAGAGAGGGAGATTGAGAGATTGGAAAAGCGATTGAGTGAGACAGATATTGTGAGAGAGACAGAGAATGAGATTGAGAGAGTGACAGGGAGAGAGAGTGTGAGACTGAAAAAGGGAGGGAGAGAGACTGAGAGAGATGGAGTGAGATAAATATCGAGGGACAGAGAGAGAGGGAGACTGAGAGAGAAAGAGAATGGAACTGAGAGAGACAGAGAGTGAGATTGAGAGAGACAGAGCGAGTGAGACTGAGAGAGACAGAGAGTGTGACTGAGAGAGACAGAGAGAGTGAGATTGAGAGAGAGTGAGATTGAGAGAGACAGAGAGAGTGAGACTGAGAGAGACAGAGAGAGTAAGATTGAGTGAGACAGAGAAAGTGAGATTGAGAGAGGCAGAGTGAGAGGGTTTGGGGGCCAGAAAGTTATTGAGAGGGTGAAAGAGATGATGAGGTGGAGGCTGAAGTGTTAATCTTTGGGATATGCTAGTGTTTGACTGCTGATGTGTCCCAGGCACGAGTCAGTTCTGTGTTAGACTCTTGTGAGAGTAGTTGGGGGTCAGGCCCAGGAGAACATGCCTGTAGCTTCATTATGGAGTGGAAAGAACAGGTCTTCAGCAGTTTATGTCTCTGCAAATTTAATGAGGTTTTACAACCCTGATGGGAACATTAAAAAAACACAATGGAGAAAAAAATGAGCAGTTGCTCAGCACCATCAATTTGGGAAAGTTCCACCCTCTCCCACAATCAGTATCAGGGCACCACCACACCCCCACCCCACCACCAGTATTGGGAACGTCTTACTCACCCCCACACCCCCACCATCAGAATCGGGGCTCCCCCCACCCCCACCATCAGTATCGGGGCTACCACCATCCCCCACCGTCAGTAGCGGAGCTCACCCCCACCATCAGAATCGGGGCTCCCCCCAGCCCCACCATCAGTATTGGGGCTCTCCCCCCCACCATCAGAATCGGGGCTCCCCCCAGCCCCACCATCAGTATTGGGGCTCTCCCCCACACCATCAGAATTGGGGTCCCCACCCACCATCAGTATCGGGGCTCTCCCCCACCATCAGTATTGGGGCTCCCCCCAACCCCACCATCAGTATCGGGGCTCCCCCCACCCCCACCATCAGTATTGGGGCTCCCCCCACCCCCACCATCAGTATCGGGGCTCCCCCCACCCCCACCATCAGTATCGGGGCTACCACCATCCCCCACCGTCAGTAGCGGAGCTCACCCCCACCATCAGAATCGGGGCTCCCCCCAGCCCCACCATCAGTATTGGGGCTCCCCCCCACACCATCAGAATCGGGGCTCCCCCCAGCTCCACCATCAGTATTGGGGCTCTCCCCCCCACCATCAGAATCGGGGCTCCCCCCAGCCCCACCATCAGTATTGGGGCTCTCCCCCACACCATCAGAATTGGGGCTACCCCCCCACCATCAGTATCGGGGCTCCCCCCCACCATCAGTATTGGGGCTCCCCCCAACCCCACCATCAGTATCGGGGCTCCCCCCACCCCCACCATCAGTATTGGGGCTCCCCCCACCCCCACCATCAGTATCGGGGCTCCCCCCACCCCCACCATCAGTATCGGGGCTAGCACCATCCCCCACCATCAGTAGCGGAGCTCACCCCCACCATCAGTATCGGGGCTCCCCCCACCCCCACCATCAGTATCGGGGCTCCCCCCACCCCCACCATCAGTATTGGGGCTCCCCCCACCCCCACCGTCAGTAGCGGAGCTCACCCCCACCATCAGTATCGGGGCTAGCACCATCCCCCACCGTCAGTAGCGGAGCTCACCCCCACCATCAGTATCGGGGTTCCCCCCCCCACACACAAAACAAACATAACACGAATCCCGCCCCAATTGGGCTCCCCTGAGGGTGCACCTCTGGCACTTACCTTTATACTGATGGGCACTGCCAGATGGGCACTGCCAGGTGGGCATGGGACCAGCACGTCCCTTGCCTCCTCTCTGTCCAGACTGGGGGCTATACTTACCTATGTGCCCCCTCCCCAATGGAGCCCCCTTGGCGGATTCATGTTTATCCAGAACTGTTGTCTTGGGCCGAATGCTCCATTCTTGTCGCCGTTCTCACTGGCGGTCACCGCAGGCTCAAATCAGTGCCCCATCCTATTACTGTTTATTGAATCATGGAATTTACAGTGCAGAAGGCGGCCATTCAGCCCATCGAGTTTGCACCGGCCCCTGGTAAGAGCACCCTACCCAAACCCACACCTCCACCCTATCCCTGGAACCCCACCTCACCTTTTTTTTGACACACTAAGGGCAATTTAGCACAGCCAATTCACCTGATCTGCACATCTTTGGACAGTGGGAGGAAACCGGAGCACCCGGAGGAAACCCACGCAGACACGGGGAGAACGTGCAGACTCCGCACAGACAGTGACCCAAGCCGGGAATCGAAACAGGGACCTTGGCGTTGTGAAGCAACTAACCAGCGTGCTACCATGCCGCCCTTGTTGAAAGGTGGGATAGAATATTTGTGACGGGGTAGAACAAAGGGTTAAAAATGGGGTGTAGAAGGTGTGACTGATGATGATGTACCACTGGCAGTATTGTGTTACTCTCTCTCTCTCTCTCTCTCTCCCACTTCTATCCATCCAGACACAGGTTGGAATCCAGCCTCAGTGCTACATGCTCACTCTGTGCACCAACTAACCCGGTGTGAAGCAGATACCAGAGATTGTCTACCCTCTGCACTCGGACCAAGTAGTGCTGTGAACACATTGGCACCAGATATACGGGAAGGCCGGACTTGGTGAGCAGTACTGTACCGTAAATGTAGCCCGGGAGCTGGAGATGAGCGTGGTGGACAGTCTCTGGAACATATTCCCCATCCCATCCTGTCCCCGCAGCAGAATGAAGAAAGACACCCTCGGGATCGACTCAATCTCCACCAGGTAGGTGTCGGCGGAGAGCGTCTCATTCAGGATGGTTCCATTCTGCAAGGTGCCCCCGTTCACATCCACCAGGAGTAACTCAGAGATTGACGAGTTTGGGAAGAGAGGGAGACCAATCACGGAGACCATTAGTGTTGCGTTCCGATCTGGGGAGGGAACAGGCCAGAGAGAATGACCAGAGAGCCAAAAACTGCGGAAATGTACCCCTCAAATTGTGACGGAACTTTCAGAGTTCGTAAAACGTAGAGTGAGGATCAGATTGAAGTGGACCGAAAACACAGTGAAAGTGAGAGTCAGTGTGTGTGGAACCCGTACCCCAGTGAGAGTCAGTGTGTGTGGGAACCCGTGCCCCAGTGAGAGTCAGTGTGTGTGGAACCCGTACCCCAGTGAGAGTCAGTGTGTGTGGAACCCAACCCCCAGTGAGAGTCAGTGTGTGTGGATCCCATACCCCAGTGAGAGTGAGTGTGTGTGGAACTCGTACCCCAGTGAGAGTCAGTGTGTGTGGGAACCCGTACCCCAGTGAGAGTCAGTGTGTGTGGAACCCATACCCAGTGAGAGTCAGTGTGTGTGGAACCCGTACCCCAGTGAGAGTCAGTGTGTGTGGGAACCCGTACCCCAGTGAGAGTCAGTGTGTGTGGAACCCGTACCCCAGTGAGAGTCAGTGTGTGTGGAACCCGTACCCCAGTGAGAGTCAGTGTGTGTGGAACCCATACCCCAGTGAGAGTCAGTGTGTGTGGGAACCCGTACCCCAGTGAAAGTCAGTGTGTGTGGAACCCGTACCCCAGTGAGAGTCAGTGTGTGTGGGAACCCGTGCCCCAGTGAGAGTCAGTGTGTGTGGAACCCGTACCCCAGTGAGAGTCAGTGTGTGTGGATCCCATACCCCAGTGAGAGTGAGTGTGTGTGGAACTCGTACCCCAGTGAGAGTCAGTGTGTGTGGAACCCATACCCAGTGAGAGTCAGTGTGTGTGGAACCCGTACCCCAGTGAGAGTCAGTGTGTGTGGGAACCCGTACCCCAGTGAGAGTCAGTGTGTGTGGAACCCGTACCCCAGTGAGAGTCAGTGTGTGTGGAACCCGTACCCCAGTGAGAGTCAGTGTGTGTGGGAACCCGTACCCCAGTGAGAGTCAGTGTGTGTGGAACCCATACCCAGTGAGAGTCAGTGTGTGTGGAACCCATACCCCAGTGAGAGTCAGTGTGTGTGGGAACCCGTACCCCAGTGAGAGTCAGTGTGTGTGGAACCCGTACCCCAGTGAGAGTCAGTGTCTGTGGAACCTGTACCCCAGTGAGAGTCAGTGTGTGTGGAACCCGTACCCCAGTGAGAGTCAGTGTGTGTGGAACCCATACCCCAGTGAGAGTCAGTGTGTGTGGAACCCGTACCCCAGTGAGAGTCAGTGTGTGTGGGAACCCGTACCCCAGTGAGGGTCAGTGTGTGTGGAACCCGTACCCCAGTGAGAGTCAGTGTGTGTGTGGAACCTGTACCCCAGTGAGAGTGAGTGTGTGTGGAACTCGTACCCCAGTGAGAGTCAGTGTGTGTGGGAACCCTTACCCCAGTGAGAGTCAGTGTGTGTGGAACCCATACCCAGTGAGAGTCAATGTGTGTGGAACCCGTACCCCAGTGAGAGTCAGTGTGTGTGGAACCCATACCCCAGTGAGAGTCAGTGTGTGTGGAACCCGTACCCCAGTGAGAGTCAGTGTGTGTGGGAACACGTACCCCAGTGAGGGTCAGTGTGTGTGGAACCCGTACCCCAGTGAGAGTCAGTGTGTGTGTGGAACCCGTACCCCAGTGAGAGTGTGTGTGTGTGGAACTCGTACCCCAGTGAGAGTCAGTGTGTGTGGGAACCCATACCCCAGTGAGAGTCAGTGTGTGTGGGAACCCGTACCCCAGTGAGAGTCATTGTGTGTGGGAACCCGTTACCCCAGTGAGAGTCAGTGTGTGTATGGAACCCGTTACCCCAGTTAGAGTCAGTGTGTGTGGAACCCGTACCCCAGTGAGAGTCAGTGTGTGTGGAACCCATACCCCAGTGAGAGTCAGTGTGTGTGGGAACCCGTACCCCAGTGAGAGTCAGTGTGTGTGGGAACCCGTACCCCAGTGAGAGTCAGTGTGTGTGGGACCCGTACCCCAGTGAGAGTCAGTGTGTGTGGGAACCTGTACCCCAGTGAGAGTCAATGTGTGTGGAACCCGTACCCCAGTGAGAGTCAGTGTGTGTGGGACCCGTACCCCAGTGAGAGTGAGTGTGTGTGGAACTCGTACCCCAGTGAGAGTCAGTGTGTGTGGAACCCGTACCCCAGTGAGAGTCAGTGTGTGTGGAACCCATACCCCAGTGAGAGTCAGTGTGTGTGGAACCGTACCCCAGTGAGAGTCAGTGTGTGTGGAACCCGTACCCCAGTGAGAGTCAGTGTGTGTGGGAACCCGTACCCCAGTGAGAGTCAGTGTGTGTGGGAACCCGTACCCCAGTGAGAGTCAGTGTGTGTGGAACCCGTACCCCAGTGAGAGTCAGTGTGTGTGGAACCCATACCCCAGTGAGAATCAGTGTGTGTGGTACCCGTACCCCAGTGAGAGTCAGTGTGTGTGGAACCCGTACCCCAGTGAGAGTCAGTGTGTGTGGAACCTGTACCCCAGTGAGAGTCAGTGTGTGTGGAACCCGTGCCCCAGTGAGAGTCAGTGTGTGTGGAACCCGTACCCCAGTGAGAGTCAGTGTGTGTGGAACCTGTACCCCAGTGAGAGTCAGTGCGTGTGGAACCCGTACCCCAGTGAGAGTCAGTGTGTGTTAAACCTGTACCCCAGTGAGAGTCAGTGTGTGTGGAACCCGTACCCCAGTGAGAGTCAGTGTGTGTGGAACCCGTACCCCAATGAGAGTCAGTGTGTGTGGGACCCGTACCCCAGTGAGAGTCAGTGTGTGTGGGAACCCGTACCCCAGTGAGAGTCAGTGTGTGTGGAATCCGTACCCCAGTGAGAGTCAGTGTGTGTGGAACCCATACCCCAGTGAGAGTCAGTGTGTGTGGGACCCATACCCCAGTGAGAGTCAGTGTGTGTGGGACCCGTACCCCAGTGAGAGTCAGTGTGTGTGGGAACCCGTACCCCAGTGAGAGTCAGTGTGTGTGGAATCCGTACCCCAGTGAGAGTCAGTGTGTGTGGAACCTGCACCCCAGTGAGAGTCAGTGCGTGTGGAACCCGTAACCCAGTGAGAGTCAGTGTGTGTGGAACCCGTACCCCAGTGAGAGTCAGTGTGTGTGGAACCCGTACCCCAGTGAGAGTCAGTGTGTGTGGAACCCGTACCCCAGTGAGAGTCAGTGTGTGTGGAACCCGTACCCCAGTGAGAGTCAGTGTGTGTTGAACCTGTACCCCAGTGAGAGTCTGTGTGTGTGGAACCTGCACGCTCGATTAGCTCACCGGGATTGGGGCGTCCAGTCTGGACAGTGAGTCCAGGATGAGGTCCTTCGAAAGCCATGACAATATCATAGTTGAAGTCAATCAGACTCTGACCTAAAAAGGGGAAATACGTTGATTATCGCTCAAAGTTTCTCCATTCGGATTTTGGCTGTTTAATGCAAAAATAGAAGGTGGCATTCCCAATTTCGCAAAGAATTTTCCTGCCGGAATTATCAGAGATCGATATATACTTGCCTCAACCATTCCTGACGAGATAGGCTTCACCTCAGGAATCAGACAAATAAACCTTCTCTCTGTGGCCTCGAATGCAAGTGTATCATTCGTTAAACAAAGAGACCAAAACTATGCACAATATTCCAGATTTGCAGAGCCACAGAGATGAATGTCGGCAGTTTGGAGGAAAAGGGAATTGAGCAGTTGGAAAATTTTTGTGCCGGTGGATGGTTTATAGGAAAGGGGATAGCGTGGCACTTTGCGGCTTGGAAATAAAACCATGCCTGGGAAAACTGTGTTCGAAGGTCGGATTGCATTGGGGGGAAGGTGATGGGAAGCAGTGACTGCTCGGCCAAGCGAGGCATCACCTAATGAAGCCCCAGGAACCGCTTTGATGCAGACAGAGAATGGAAGTCGCTCCAAAGTCGCTGGATGTTGTGGATTTGAATGGCTGCCAGTTCTCCTCGCACTCCATCTGGATATATCGTGGTGTTGTTGTTCAGGGTGTTTATATATATCGGGGTGTTTATATATCGGGGTGTTTATATATCGGGGTGTTGAAGATCGCGGTGTTTATAAGACCATAAGACAGAGGAGCAGAATTAAGCCACTTGGCCCATCGAGTTTGCTCCGCCATTCAATCGTGGCTGATATTTTTCTCATCCCCATTCTCCTGCCTTCTCCCCATAACCCATGATCCCCTTATTAATCAAGAACCTATCTATCTCTGTCTTAAAGACACTCAGTGAATTGGCCTCCGCAGTTTTCTGCGGTGAAGAGTTCCACAGATTCACCACCCTCTGGCTGAAGAAATTCCTCCTCATCTCTGTTTTGAAGGATCATCCCTTTAATCTGAGATGGTGTTCTCTGGTTCTAGTTTTTCCTACAAGTGGAAACATCCTCTGCACGTCCACTCGATCCAGGCCTCGCAGTATCTTGTACGTTTCAATAAGATCCCCTCTCATCCTTCGAAACTCCAATGAGTACAGACCCAGAGTCCTCAAACGGTTCTCTTACGACAAGTTCTTCATTCCAGGGATCATTCTTGTGAACCTCCTCTTGACCCTTTCCAAGGTCAGCACATCCTTCCTTGGATACAGGGCCCAAAACTGCTCACAATACTTCAAATGGTGTCTGACCAGAACCTTCTACAGCCTTAGAAGTACATCCCTGGTCTTGTATTCTAGCCCTCTTGACATGAATGCTGATATTGCATTTGGCTTCTTAACTGCCGACTGTACTTGCACATTGACCTTAAGAGAATCGTGAACAAGGACACCCAAGTCCCTTTGTGCTTCTGCTTTCCGAAGCATTTCCCCATTTACAAAATAGTCTGTGCCTAGATTCCTCCTTCCAAAGTGCATAACCTCACACTTTTCCACATTGTATTTCATTTGCCCCTTCATTGCCCACTCTCCTAGCTTGTCCAAGTCCTTCTGCAGCCCCCTTGCTTCCTCAATACTACCTGTTCCTCGACAGATCTTTGTATCATCTGCATATTTAGCAACAGTGCCTTCAGTACCTTCTTCCAGATCATTAATGTATATGGTAAAAAGTTGTGGTCCCAGCACAGACCCCTGAGCACACCACTTGTCACCGGCTGCCATCCTGAAAAAGACCCCTTTATCCCCACTCTTTGCCTTCTGCCAGTCAGCCAATCCTCTAGCCATGCCAGGATCTTACCCTTAACACCATGGGCTTTTAACTTATTTAACAGTCTCCTGTGCAGCACCTTGTCAAAGGCCTTCAGAAAATCCAAATAAATCACGTCCACTGATTCTCCTTTGTCTAACTTGCTTGTTACCTCCTCAAAGAACTCAAACAGATTTGTTAGACATGACTTCCCTTTGACAAAGACATGCTGGCTCAGTCCTATTTTACCATGCACTTGCAAGTGCTTCGCGATCTCATCTTTAATAACAGACTCTAAAATCTTACCAATGACCGAAGTCAGGCTAACCAGCCTATAATTTCCTATCTTCAGCCTCCCTCCCTTCTTAAACAGTGGTGTTACATTAGCCACCTTCCAGTCCTCTGGGACCCTTCCTGCCTCCAGTGATTCCTGAAAGATCATCACTAATGTCTCCACAATTTTCTCAGCTATCTCTTTTAGGATCCTTGGGTGTAGTCCATCCTGTCCAGGTATTTATCCACCTTCAGACCTTTCAGTTTCCCCAGAACATTCTCCTTGTAATGGTCACTGCACTCACCTCTGCCCCCTGGTTCTCCTGAAGCTCTGGCATCCCACTGGTGTCTTCCATGGTGAACACTGATGCAAAGTAACTATTCAGTTCCTCTGCCATTTCTTTGTTTCCTATTATTACTTCTCCAGCCACATTTTCTACTGGTCCAATATCTATTTTTGCCTCTCTCTAACCTATTCTATATAGAAAAAAATCTCTTCCTATCTTCCTTTATATTACTAGCTAGCTTGCACTCATACTTCATCTTCTCCCCCCTTATTGCTTTTTTAGTTGTCCTCTGCTCACTTTTAAAGGCTTCCAAATCCTCTGGATTCCCACTAATCCTCGCCACTTTGTATGCTTTTTCCTTAGCCTTTATGCTGTCCTTGACATCCCTCGTCAGCCATGGATGCCCTGTCCTCCCCTTAGCATGTTTTCTTTGCCTTGGAATGAATTTTTGTTGTGCCTCCCTATTGAGCCCCCAAAACTCTTGCCATTGCTGTTCCAATGTCTTCCCTGCTGAGCTTGTTCTCCAATCAACTCGGGCCAGCTCCGTGCTAATGTCTTTGCAGTTACCCATATTTAATTTATATATTGGGGTGTTGAAGATCGTGGTCTTTATATATCGGGGTGTTGGTGTTTGGGGTGTTTATATGTCGGGTTTTGAAGATCGGGATGTTGATATACTGGTGTGTTGGTGTTTGGGGTGTTTATATATCGGGGTGTTGGTGTTCCGGGTGTTTATATATCGGGGTGTTGGTGTTCGGGGTATTTATATATCGGGGTGTTGGTGTTTGGGGTGTTTATATATCGGGGTGTTGGTGTTCATGGTGTTTATATATCGGGGTGTTTGTGTTCGGGGTGTTTATATATCGGGGTGTTGGTGTTCGGGGTGTTTATATATCGGGGTGTTAGTGTTCGGGGTGTTTATATATCGGGGTGTTAGTGTTCGGGGTGTTTATATATCGGGGTGTTGGTGTTCAGGGTTTTTATATATCGGGGTGTTGGTGTTCGGGGTGTTTATATATCGGGATGTTGGTGTTCAGGGTGTTTATATATCGGGTGTTGGTGTTTATATATCGGGTGTTGGTGTTCGGGGTGTTTATATATCAGGGTGTTGGTGTTTGGGGTGTTCATATATCGGGGTGTTGGTGTTCAGGGTGTTTATATATCGGGTGTTGGTGTTCAGGGTGTTTATATATCGGGGTGTTGGTGTTCGGGGTGTTTATATATCGGGGTGTTGGTGTTCGGGGTGTTTATATATCGGGGTGTTGGTGTTCGGGGTGTTTATATATCGGGGTGTTGGTGTTCAGGATGTTTATATATCGGGTGTTGGTGTTCAGGGTGTTTATATATCGGGTGTTGGTGTTCGCGGTGTTTATATATCGGGGTGTTGGTGTTCAGCGTGTTTATATATCGGGGTGTTGGTGTCAGGGTGTTTATATGTCGGGGTGTTGGTGTTAGGGGTGTTTATATATCGGCGTGTTGGTGTTCGGGGTGTTTATATACTGGGTGTTGGTGTTCGGGGTGTTTATATATCGGGGTGTTGGTGTTCAGGGTGTTGATATATCGGGGTGTTGGTGTCTGGGAGTTTATATATCGGGGTGTTGGTGTTCAGGGTGTTTATATATCGGGGTGTTGGTGTCTGGGTGTTTATATATCGGGGTTTTGGTGTTCGGGGTGTTTATATATCGGGGTGTTGGTGTTCAGGATGTTTATATATCGGGTGTTGGTGTTCAGGGTGTTTATATATCGGGTGTTGGTGTTCGCGGTGTTTATATATCGGGGTGTTGGTGTTCAGCGTGTTTATATATCGGGGTGTTGGTGTCAGGGTGTTTATATGTCGGGGTGTTGGTGTTTGGGGTGTTTATATATCGGCGTGTTGGTGTTCGGGGTGTTTATATACTGGGGTGTTGGTGTTCGGGGTGTTTATATATCGGGGTGTTGGTGTTCAGGGTGTTTATGTATCGGGGTGTTGGTGTCTGGGTGTTTATATATCGGGGTGTTGGTGTTCAGGGTGTTTATATATCGGGGTGTTGGTGTCTGGGTGTTTATATATCGGGGTGTTGGTGTTCAGGGTGTTTATATATCGGGGTGTTGGTGTTCGGGGTGTTTATATATCGGTGTGTTGGTGTTCAGGGTGTTTATATATCTGGGTGTTGGTGTTCAGGGTGTTTATATATCGGGGTGTTGGTGTTCGGGGTGTTTATATATCGGGGTGTTGGTGTCAGGGTGTTTATATATCGGGGTGTTGGTGTTCGGGGTGTTTATATATCGGGGTGTTGGTGTTTGGGGTGTTTATATATCGGGGTGTTGGTGTTCGGGGTGTTTATATATCGGGGTGTTGGTGTTTGGGGTGTTTATATATCGGGGTGTTGGTGTTCAGGGTGTTTATATATCGGGGTGTTGGTGTTCGGGGTGTTTATATATCGGGGTGTTGGTGTTCGGGGTGTTTATATATCGGGGTGTTGGTGTCTGGGTGTTTATATATCGGGGTGTTGGTGTTCGGGGTGTTTATATATCGGGGTGTTGGTGTTCGGGGGTGTTTATATATCGGGGTGTTGGTGTTTGGGGTGTTTATATATCGGGGTGTTGGTGTTCGCGGTGTTTATATATCGGGGTGTTTGTGTTCGGGGTGTTTATATATCGGGGTGTTGGTGTTCAGGGTGTTTATATATCGGGGTGTTAGTGTTCGGGGTGTTTATATATCGGGGTGTTAGTGTTCGGGGTGTTTATATATCGGGGTGTTGGTGTTCAGGGTTTTTATATATCGGGGTGTTGGTGTTTGGGGTGTTTATATATCGGGGTGTTGGTGTTCGGGGTGTCTCGATATCGGGGTGTTGGTGTTTGGGTTGTTTATATATCGGGGTGTTTATATATCGGGGTGTTGGTGTCGGGGTGTTTATATATCGGGGTGTTGGTGTTCGGGGTGTTTATATATCGGGGTGTTGGTGTTCGGGGTGTTTATATGTCGGGGTGTTGGTGTTTGGGGTGTTTATATATCGGGGTGTTGGTGTCGTGGTGTTTATATATCGGGGTGTTGGTGTCGGAGTGTTTATATATCAGGGTGTTGGTGTTTGGGGCTGTTTATATATCGGGGTGTTGGTGTTGGGGGCGTTTTATATATCGGGGTGTTGGTGTTGGGGTGTTTATATGTCGGGGTGTTGGTGTTTGGGGTGTTTATATATCGGGGTGTTGGTGTTCAGGGGTGTTTATAAATCGGGCTGTTGGTGTTCAGGGTGTTTATATATCAGGGTGTTGGTGTTTGGGCTGTTTACATATCGGGGTGTTGGTGTTCAGGGTGTTTATATATCGGGGTGTTGGTGTTCGGGGTGTTTATATGCCGGGGTGTGGGTGTTGGGGTGTTTATATATCGGGGTGTTGGTGTTCGGGGGTGTTTATATATCGGAGTGTTGGTGTTCAGGCGTGTTTATATATCGGGGTGTTTGGTGTCAGGGTGTTTATATGTCGGGGTGTTGGTGTTGGGGTGTTTATATATCGGGGTGTTGGTGTTCGGGGTGTTTATATATCGGGTGTTGGTGTTCGGGGTGTTTATATATCGGGGGTTGGTGTTCAGGGTGTTTATATATCGGGGTGTTGGTGTTCGGGGTGTTTATATATCAGGGTGTTGGTGTTCGGGGTGTTTATATATCGGGGTGTTGGTGTCGGTGTGTTTATATATCGGGTGTTGGTGTTCGGGGTGTTTATATATCGGAGTGTTGGTGTTCGGGGTGTTTATATATCGGGGAGTTGGTGTTTTGGGGTGTTTATATATCGGGGAGTTGGTGTTCGGGGTGTTTATATATCGGGGTGTTGGTGTTTGGGGTATTTATATATCGGGGTGTTGGTGTTCGGGGTGTTTATATATCGGGGTGTTGGTGCTCGGGGTGTTTATATATCGGGGTGTTGGTGTTCCGGGTGTTTATATATTGGGGTGTTGGTGCTCGGGGTGTTTATATATCGTGGTGTTTATATATCGGGGTGTTTATATATCGGGGTGTTTGGTGTTCGTGGTGTTTATATATCGGGGTGTTGGTGTTCAGGGTGTTTATATATCGGGGTGTTGGTGTTCGGGGTGTTTATATATCGGGGTGTTGGTGTCGGGGTGTTTATATATCGGGGTGTTGGTGTTCGGGGTGTTTATATATCGGGGTGTTGGTGTTCAGGGTGTTTATATATCGGGCTGTTGGTGTTTGGGGTGTTTATATATCGGGGTGTTTGTGTTCGTGGTGTTTATATATCGGGGTGTTGGTGTTCATGGTGTTTATATATCGGGGTGTTGGTGTTCGGGGTGTTTATATATCGGGGTGTTGGTGTCTGGGTGTTTATATATCGGGTAATGGTGTTCGGGGTGTTTATATATCGGGGTGTTGGTGTTCGGGGGTGTTTATATATCGGGGTGTTGGTGTTCGGGGTGTTTATATATCGGGGTGTTTGTGTTCGTGGTGTTCATATATCGGGGTGTTGGTGTCGGGGTGTTTATATGTCGGGGTGTTGGTGTTTGGGGTGTTTATATGTCGGGGTGTTGGTGTTCAGGGTGTTTATATGTCGGGGTGTTGGTGTTCGGGGTGTTTATATATTGGGGTGTTGGTGTTCGGGGTGTTTATATATCGGGGTGTTGGTGTTTGGGGTGTTTATATATCGGGTGTTGGTGTTTGGGGTGTTTATATATCGGGGTGTTGGTGTTCGGGATGTTTATATATCGGGGTGTTGGGTGTTCGGGGTGTTTATATATCGGGGTGTTGGTGTTCGGGGTATTTATATATCGGGGTGTTGGTGTTTGGGCTGTTTATATATCGGGGTGTTGGTGTTCGCGGTGTTTATATATCGGGGTGTTGGTGTTTGGGGTGTTTATATATCGGGGTGTTGGTTTTTGGGGTGTTTATATATCGGGGTGTTGGTGTTCGGGGTGTTTATATATCGGGGTGTTGGTGTCGGTGTGTTTATATATCGGGGTGTTGGTGTTCGGGGTGTTTATATCGGGGTGTTTGGTGTTCAGGGTGTTTATATATCGGGGTGTTTGTGTTCGGGGTGTTTATATATCGGGGTGTTTGGTGTTCGGGGTGTTTATATATCGGGGTGTTGGTGTTTGGGGTGTTTATATATCGGGGTGTTGGTGTTTGGGGTGTTTATATATCGGTGTGTTGGTGTCGGGGATGTTTATATATCGGGGTGTTGGTGTTCGGGGTGTTTATATATCGGGGTGTTGGTGTTCGGGGTGTTTATATATCGGGGTATTGGTGTTCAGGGTGTTTATATATCGGGGTGTTGGTGTTCGGGGTGTTTATTTATCCGGGTGTTGGTGTCGGGGTGTTTATATATCGGGGTGTTAGTGTCGGGGGTGTTTATATATCGGGGTGTTGGTGTCCGGGTGTTTATATATCGGGGTGTTGGTGTTAGGGGTGTTTATATATCGGGGTGTTGGTGTCGGGGTGTTTATATATCGGGGTGTTGGTGTCGGGGTGTTTATATATCGGGGTGTTGGTGTTTGGGGTGTTTATATATTGGGGTGTTGGTGTTTGGGGTGTTTATATATCGGGGTGTTGGTGTTCGTGGTGTTTATATATCGGGGTGTTGGTGTTCGGGGTGTTTATATATCAGGGTGTTGGTGTTCGGGGTGTTTATATATCGGGGTGTTGGTGTTCGGGGTGTTTATATATCGGGGTGTTGGTGTTCGGGGTGTTTATATATCGGGGTGTTGGTGTTCGGGGTGTTTATATATCGGGGTGTTGGTGTTCGGGGTGTTTATATATCGGGGTGTTGGTGTTCGGGTGTTTATATATCGGGGTGTTGGTGTTCGGGTGTTTATATATCGGGGTGTTGGTGTTCGGGGTGTTTATATATCGGGGTGTTGGTGTTCGGGGTGTTTATATATCG